>NC_079164.1:76208162-76343162 GCF_947568905.1 Ostrea edulis | reverse complement strand
TTTGCTTGTACAATAGATAGGTCAGCAAAAGATCAATTTATTTGTAAACTTGGTAAACTTTTAAGATGAAATATACCAATGTCATGTGACACACTCAAATATTGTGATGTATATAAGATTAGAATATAATCATACCACATGCAGAATGAAGAAAATCAACACCTTGTAAGTAAAGATTGTTCACAGAGATATCAGAGACCTAGTTCTGATAATATAAGTCCTCTATGACCGAAAATGGTTAACTAAACGCCAAAAAGTGAAGTGAATCAATTAAATCTCAATGATATAAAAAGATCTGTCGCAGCTAGTTGGCAAACTTACCTTTAAACCTGATGTTCGAGGTGAAAATTTAAGATAATCAGTCAAAGTGTGCTGGTAGATGAATTAACATGCCGGATATATGCATTCACTTTTTACGAACCTTTCAATGACGTATCCGGTGCTTATTAGATCGATGTTAAAAAAAAAGTAATAAAACCCAGATAAAACAACGATGATGAAATTAAACACATCATTTTTAGTTTTACTGAGAAAGATAGAAATTCATAGAGATAAAAAAATAAAACAATAATTGTAATGTGAGATATACAGGTAGAAGATTTAACTTTCAATGTGCAGATCAAATACAATCGTGAAATTGGCTATCTTTTAATCAAACAATAATAAAAAAGTATCCGTGTTGGCAACAGATGTACATAAATTGGGTTTTTTTTTTTTGTATTTAAAAAATATAACAGATCTTTTATTTGTGAAAGGAAATCAATAAGAACAGAATGTATCTATGTATAGGGCTCTATGGAGCTTACACACCTCCCCATTTCTTTGTCTAATCGGTAGGCTATCCAAGATATCCTGCTTTGGTTAACACCGTGTAACATACATAACATCACCATATAGAAATGAAGTTCAACGTACATTTAAAAAACCCACCCAGATTGTACATGTCTTTGAACAGTTTGAACATAGAAATCGTTACACTTTGCTAGATATGCGTTTTGATTATTAAGTGGAATTTAAAGTGATTGAAAAATAGCCCAATTTTGATATTCCAGGTACAGCTCATTGTCGGTTACCCACAGGTGCTTCTCATCGATTCTCTCCTTCACTGAGGGAGCATGTGTGGACTGAAAACCGTGGTTTGCGACGATGGGTACAACTTGAATATAACAAGACTTAAATGAATGTTAACACGTACATGTACTCGTAGTTCCACATTTAGAATCAGACCGAGGCGAACGAAGGATATTTTCAAGGGAGCGTTGCGACCTAAAATGATATGAAAACGGTACTTTTTGCCCCCAAATGAAGTGTAGTGGTCAACCGGGACCCGGCCGAGGAAGGGTTAGGGAGGCTTGCAAATGTCTTACCCCTACCCAGATTCGCCCCTGACGTGGTAACATCTGATTCATTTAGTACAATAATTCGACCTACTCCACTCTACCAGTCTAAAGTTACATGTATTGAGGGGATGTAGTTAACTTACATCTTGTGTCAAGCACACTGCAAATAAGATCATACTTCACCTAATGAGAACATCACAGAGCGGACTCTCTTCTGCTTAAAACCTAATAATTGTTTCTCTCAAGAGCTATGACATGAACTGATGAAAGCTGGAGGTAATTGAAGTGTTTTGAAAATACATATACTTCAAACCTTGAGCTTATACTATACTGTACACAAGTGATAACGAGCCTGATCATAAAGTATCATGTATTAATATAACTCTGATTTTACCACGTACCTCGTTCTGTGTCCGGGTTAAAATTTCTACAGTTCATGATCAAAGTGTATACATGTATGTTTATCTTCTCAGAGACATTAAGTGACGTGTGTACATCTATTCAATCTGCCTGTTCAGGTGAATCGTCATTGAAGCGTACTGTTCTTAAGACATTTAAATTTTCTACCCCTGATATGTGTCACCGTATTTACTCCCCCCCCCTCTCTCTCTCTCCAATTAATTTTACCATTATCTGTAGGGATTTTTGCATGATTTTCAAGAAAGACTGATTACTAATGTACTACAGTATGGGAAATTGCAAACACCCATACATGTAAGTCTTCCAGGAAAACTGACTTCCACCATATCCAGGTAAAACCCATTCCAATGCACACCACGGAGTCGGGAGTTTGCACAGAAAAATGTCCCCAAAAATGTATGATATAATGCTACAATCCATACTGACACGCAAAAGAAACACTAGCTCCTATACTGACACATATTAAAATAAATTACACATCTGTCGTATATAATCTTTTATGATAAGTCTAATATCCACTGATTGTACGTTAAACAAGATACAATCAATCAATCAATCAATATTCCATAAAAGGAAGGCAAAGAGGGGTACATCAAAATATAGTTTTGATCATTTCTACTATTAGCGTTGATTAAGATTAATTGTTCAGTCAGATTAAGCCACTGACTTTTGATTTTGCATATAAAGTTGAAGATAACGAACAATGATCAATCTCATAACCTGTAAGGAATACAAAATTAAGAGTTGGGTATACACGGATCCCAGAACAAACCAAAGGTATCTGCGTCTGTAATCACCAGCACAATTGTTTTATCACAAAGACTCGTTTTTGCTTTTCATTAGTTTTAAATGGGGCCCAGGAAATTTTGTGCATTGCTACATGTACATGTACTTGCATTATGTGAATATTAGGAAAGCGATTACGACAGGTAATGCATATTGAAAACCAGCAAATGATTTGGTTATTATCTCTAGAGAAGAGGATAGGCAGAGCCTACATCAACTTCTCTTTGCAAACCTTCGTGTTTTGATTCTGAAAGAACTGATGACGGTTTACGCTTTGACCTACATATAGGAGACAAGCCATTTCCACAATCTTAACAACAATGCATGCATCTGTTATAAGGATATCAACATTTATTAGAACTTTGTCAATTCATTTTCACATGTTTCCGGTTAAGGGTTTGAATAATGAGTCTGACCCTATTGGCGGTAGAAAAAATAAAAAAAATCCGAAGTCGGAAAATTGGGGAAAATTAGCAAACGCGCATTTCATTTCTTGGAAGCTTTTTAACATTCCACCTTTAATTAAACATGTCTTTCTGATTATATAAACAAGAACAAGAGGCCCATGGGCCACATCGTACACATGAGTCACCGTGGCCCTGCTGTTGCTGAGCTGTGATTTTTTTCAATTTTCATTTCCGTGAATTATTTTACCCCAGTTCAAAAAGGATCCCGACATAACCAAACTTGAATTCACACAACATGGAGATGTATCAATACCAATGATTATAAGGAACTGAGAGTTGCTGTTGTGGACAAGTCTTCTTAAAAGATTTTCTTTCCTGTATACATGCACGATGTTAAGGTAGCTCTACCCTCATATGACTTATTAATATTGATGGTTGAAGGTGGAAAAACTGTATTGATTTCCACTCAATATGGCTTAATTCAATTAAAAACCAAAGAAAATGTATATGTTGCCACCTTTTTTTTTTAAAAAGATGTCAAACATACAAAAACAGATGTATAGGTCAACATTATATAAATATTGCATGTAGTTGAGGGTAACGTTGAAAATTTTCACCCCGAGAAAACCATTGTCAACCGAGGCGTAGCCGAGGTTGACAATGGTTTCTCAAGGGGTGAAAATTTCAATGTTACCCTCAACTACATGCAATATTTGTTTTATTATACTGAATGTTATGTAAACAGGAAAGCAGAAAAACCTACGTCTGTTGACATTTGATCAATCACTGTCATGCGATATTTCGTATATCGATGCGGATATTCCCATTTTTTACAAACGCTCAAATGACGTCGTCTAACAATCTACGGCGAACCGTACGCGCATAAATTTGACGCATGTGATAATTTTTTATATTATTATACCTTAGTATGAGAATTCTATGCAACGCATAATCTGATTGGTCTAGACGGTCACATGCGAGGGATAACAAAACTTCATATCTCCCTCTCAAACATCATATTTCCCTATCATATTTACCCCTTGGACAGCCTCGTGCATTTTCGATAAACTTAACGTCAAGGTAGACGAAGTGTATTGTGACGTCACAATAAGTCCGAGTCATTCTACTTTCATAGTTTGTAAGGCACAAAATATGCGGGTCTCTGATACACAGTTGAATGCATGGTTTTAGTTGATACAGAAAACCCAAGGAAGTTAATCTACATTCAAGGAAAATGGAAATACAAAAACTGGTTATCATTTCACTGTATTTCGTTGTTTGTATCTTCTACCGTAATACATCGACGGCACGGTTTTACCGTTAGGGCGATCTCAGCCATATAGATGAGCGGACTCCAATTTCAAATACATTTTTGTAGTCTTGCTTTGTTTCGGTATAATAAACAATTTATTGCATGAATGATCGGGAGATATGAAGATTTATTCACCCAAGAAAAATCATATTCCCCTCGGGCGTTGCCCTCGGGGAATATGATTTTTCTTGGGTGAATAAATCTTCATATCTCCCTCACTATCATGCAATAAATGTATAATATCACCCGTTGTCAAGTACTGTTACCCGTTGCTAGATACTATCACTCTGAGTCGCGTGTTTTCTGTTCTCAGAGGGTAACAATATGTTTTTTCAAATGCTTCTCGACCAATCAGGTTCGAGTATTTTACATGAAAGTATAATAATAGAAAATCACACATTTTCGTTAAACAGAATAATAAAAAGTAGATAAAAACTTCTTAAAATGACATTTTTTTGGTGTCAACAGTTAAAAAACTGCAAATAAATAAATAAATATAAATTAATTGTTAAAATTACATAAATCGGAATTGTGTGGAATAGTCAGAGAATCCACGCATTTCGAGATATCGCCAAAAAAAAAAATCAGAAAAGGGAAGGGGGTAATTGAGTCCATACTTCAGGTGACTGTGGTTAGAATGGTCCTCAATACCCTTGCTTGTCGCAAGAAGCGACTAAATGGGACGGTCCGCAAAAGCCAAGGTCCCGTGTCACAACATATGTGGCAGGATAAAGATCCTTCCCTGCTCAAAGGCCGTCAGCGCCGAGGATAGGCCTAAATTTTGCAGCCCTTCACCGTCAATAGTGACGTTTCCATATGAATGAAAATTTCTCGAGCGAGATAAAATCAATCTTTTTATCTATGCAAAGTTTTATGTAGTGTTTCTGCATGGCTTAACAAAATAAAATTGTTTTCTCTATCTTATTTATTGCTACCTGCCTTGTACTAAAACTTAAGATAATAGTTATTTATTTCTTAACTATTTAATATTTATGTAGCTTAATTATTATTCAAGTAAATACCTCACTTTTTGCAAGCAAGTTGTCTTATGTTGAGTGCTTGTTTAAAATCAGCTGCTGTTTTGTTTTTAATCATTTTTATGGGATATCCACTTTTGCTTTTAATGTGTTTATTCTTCTTAATCTTATGTTTTTCTTTCTTTATACGTGAAATGTGTATATGTATGTACAAATGTATGCTATGCTATGTGTCTTTTGTCTCTGATATATGTGATACTGAGTCAGCTCAAAAGCGCTAGAGCGTATTCTGATTTGTTTGAATAGTGCCGACTTTAAATACCCCCCCCCCTCGAACTGGCCGATCATTTGAAGGTTACGAAGCCTTGTCAGGATGGGTTTATACTTGTAACATTGGAACACTTCCGAAAGAAGAGGTTATGACAAATCAAAGTTGGTTCAATCTTAGTCCGAAATATCTGACGTTTTCCTGGATTTTTTATGAATTTTGATATTTACCGTTTTCCTGGCACGGTAATTTATATCAAAATCATTAAAAAAAAAAAAGCCAGGAAAACGTCAGATAATTCGGACTAGTTCAATCTTTGCTATGCAAATACAAATGAAACAAGATGTGTTTGTGAAACACAAATGCCCCCGATAATGGCCAATTCCAAAGATGGTCAAGGTCACAAGGACAAATATATCTTGGTACCAGTAGAAAGATCTTGTCACAAGAAATGCGCATGTGCAATATGAAAGCTCTAATATTTACCATTCAGAAGTTATGACCAATGTCAATTTTTTAAAACGTAGGTCAAATGCCAATGTCAAAAAATTTAGTACCAACAGAAATATCTTATCACAAGGAACACTCGTGTGAAATATCAAAGCTCTAGCACTTACTGTTGAAAAGTTATTAGCAAGGTTAAAATTTCAGACAGAATGGCAGACAGGACAAAAACAATATGCCCCCTGATCTTCGATCTCGGGGCATAAAAATATGGGGGGGGGGGATATAGGCCTAAGAAAAGAAATAAAATAAAACAAACTGACGGAATACAAATCTGATCATAAAAATTATCTACTTACCCATGCACTTCAAATACATGTAAAAAGGAACAGAATCACTCCTAATGATAATGTCCTTGCTCGTAAATGTGCCTCTCGTAAGTTAGAATTTCGTGACAACACGAAAATCCCTGATCACAATATCTCTGCAACGGGCAAGAAAACGACGTCACAATAAAATAAAATCCGCGAAATATAACACGTATCTTGTAAGCCTGTCACGTTTGCAAATTATCTTTTATCATTTACTGCACCTCGTGTACCACTGCATGGTGGATGGTGTGAGTGAAAATCAGAAGTACACGGGTATATATAATATTCTGCTTGTGTATGCAGTACGTAGTCAAGGAATAACTAAAATTGAAATAAAGTGAAGGAAATGAAAATGACGCTGTATTGATTGAAAGATGATGCATTTATACATTTGTTATTGTACTTCTTGGAAGTTTTAATTTTATTTTTAGATATCGGTACTTGATAAGCTGTTAAAGGCGAACTAAGGTACAAATAAATAAGATTGATTGATTGATGTTTTCTGCCACACTCAACAATTTTTCAGTTATCTGGTGGCGTCTAGGTTTTTTTTTGGTGGAAGAGAGAACCCAGATACAGTGTACCTGGGAAGAGACCACCGACCTTCCGAAAGTAAACTGGGAAACTTTCTCACTTACCGGCGCGAGCGGGATTCGAACCCGCGCCGACAGAGGTGAGAGGCCGTGTGATTGTGAGCGCGAAGCTCTAACCATCCAACATTTTTTTTTCAAGGGGGGGGGGGGGGTGATGGGGTCACCACAGAAAATTGCTCCCAATTTATTCTCGGGAATTGCAAGTGGAAGTGCCGAAAAATAGGCTAAAATATTTATTTTCTACCAAACTGGGAGGTGGGGTAGAGGTGGGTGGGAGGCGGACCACCTCCGTCTCTCTAAATATGCGCGCCTGTTGATCCTCTGCCAGTAAAATAATGAAGTTTGATTGGAAGAAGAAAAAAAAGGAAAAAGTCAAATCTGTAATGAAAATCGCACAATAACATGTAAAATTAAATCTTTATAAATTCAATCTCTATTGGATGTCAAGGTTGTGTAAGATGAAATGTAAATAAAATCGCATGTATAATATAAAAATAAATCTTCATAAATCCAATCTCTATTGAATGTCAAGGTGGGTACTGACTAAAACCCGGTCTCGGTCCCGTGACTAAAACCCGGTCTTCGGTCCCGGTGTAACCGTGGTGGCTGTCGCTGGTGACCAGGGTCGCTCTTAATAGAATATATAGGGAAAAGAACGACTCGGATCACCGGCCTCTGCGCATGCGTGGTATTTAACTCGAAGCGGTGCCCTACTGGTTTTAAATCCATAGTAATAATAAACCCCCTTTTCAGCTTTCTGTTTCGTATGCACATCATAACTTGAAAGATACAAATTAACTTGATATTTTAATGCATAAGATTTCTGAATTATGTCTAAGATATCTAATAACGAATAAACAACTTGAAAACAATGGCTTTTTATTCAAAGCATATTTACAATAGTGTTATCTCCATAACAATTCCTAAGTCATCTTTTATATTTTAATCACATGATAACAGATGTGAACAAGGCACAGCAAGACGCCTTAAACTTGGATTAACGTGCAGGTGTAAACAATTACCTGTAAATAAAATAAAATAAAATAAACCAGGTTATTCTACCGTGGCCAACCTTCGTAATCATAAGTACAACTAGACACGATCTCGTTGCGAGGAACGAGTAGGTCTTCCGTCCGATTTGTTGATGCACTCGGAGTTAAAAAAAAGAAAAGAAAAGACAAATGAGTCCCAATTTAGTTTCCGACTTTAAGACACTTTAGATATAATCAATTTTTCATATCATAAGCTTCTGAAGCAAAGTTGCAGTGAAATTCGTTTGAAATTCGACTCTCCAGGCGAGCCATAAGGCCCGCGGGCCTATTTCTTGATGTCATTTGTTAGCCCTCTATAGACTCAACAACTTTAGTTCTATATGTCTTTACAAAATATTTACCTGTAAAAAGTTATTGAGATCGACCGATATCGACAAAGAATCGACTCTACAGGCGAGCCATTAGGACCATAGGCCTATTTCTTGATATCAATCGATAGATCTCGATAAACTGAACAACTTTTGTTCAATATGTCCTTACAAAATATTTACCAGTTACAAGTTTTTGAAATCGACTGATATCGACAAAAATCGACTCTACAGGCGAGCCATGAGGCCCACAGACCCATTTTTTTGATATTGATCGATAGGTTATGACACATTGAACAACTTTTGTTCAATAATGCTTTTCAAAAAATATGTCGTTTTAAAGATATGAGGCGTCAAATATTTACGATTTTGGCCCTTAAAATCTCTAATTACGTAACATATGACCTACTTTTTGATTTGATAAGATCAAGCTCGTTGAGATGAACATTTCCGCTTCTACAACTTATTATAAAATGTTAATAGTTTCTGAGATATTCTCAAAAACATTTGGACCCTTCTGAACCCCTAATTTAAAGGGCCAGCCCGTTTTGCTTGATATCGTAAGAAAGGCCTTGTCATTTTAAACATTTTTTGCTCAACAAGTATTTAGAAATTCTTTACCGTTCTCGAGTTATCTCTACAAGAAATATTTAGGGGCCAAACTGTAGCTCCCTAACGGGGCCACATAGGGAAAAAACGAAATGTACATATTGTTTAGATTATCATTCTGAACAACTTTTGTTCAATAATGCTTTTCAAAATATTTGTCGTTTTCAAGATATGAGGCGTCAATTATTTATGATTTTGGCCCTTAAAATCCCTTATTACGTAACATATGACCTACTTTTTGATTTGATAAGAACAAGCTCGTTTAGATGAACATTTCCGCTTCAATGACTTATTACAAAATATTAATAGTTTCTGAGATATTCTCATAAACCTTTGGACCCTTCTGGGCCCCTAATTTAAAGGGTCAGCCCCTTTTGCTTGATATCGTAAGAAAGGTCATGACATTTCAAACATTTTTTGTTCAACAAGTATTTAGAAATTCTTTACCGTTCTCGAGTTATTTCTAGAAGTAATTTTTAGGGGACAAACTGTAGCTCCCTAACGGGGCCACATAGGGTAAAAACGAAATATGCATATTGTTCAGATCATCATTCTGAACAACTTTTGTTCTTTATTGCTTTTCAAAATATTTGTCGTTTTCGAGATACAAGGGGTAAAATTTTTATGGTTTTGGCCCTTAAAATCCCTTATTACGTAACATATGACCTAAATTTTTATATGAATAGATTTGGATTGTTGAGATGAACATTTTTTGTTCTTTGACTTATACCAAAATATTAACAATTTTTGAGATATTTGATCTAGACTTTGAGCCCTTCTAGATCCCTAATTGAAGGGGCTAGCCCCTAAATCTTGATATTTTCGAAAAGATCTCGTAAATGTGCACAACTTTTGTTCTACATGTCTTAACAAAATATTTGCAAGAAAAAAGATATTGGAGATCAAAGGTCAAAAATCGCCGAAATCGGCGAAAAATTTTGGCATCCATTTTTTCAGGTCCAGGCGAGCGTTTAGGCAAATCGCCTCCGGTAAAATCGAATCCCCCACAAATCTTTTAAAATGTTTACTCTATCTTGTGTAGAAATTTCAAGACTCTAGCTTCAAAACTAACGGAGGAGATGCGTGGACAACAAGGCCCTTCAAAAAGTCACTAAAAGAGAGATAACTCCTGACCGGAAGTGACGTCAAGCACGAAATTTTGCAAGCAAAGTCTCGTTACCAAAAGACATCTTTCCTGAAAATTTCGTGAAAATCGATCGAGAAATGGCTGAGAAAAACGCGTGTACTACCAAGGAAAATAATAATAATAATAATAATAATAAAAATAATAATAATAATGAAGAAGAAGAACGCGAACAATAATAGTAAGGTCTTCCTCAGGAGACGGAAGACCTTAATAACTAGAAACTCATTACTAGTAATGAGTAGGTCTTCCGTTAGATCACTTCCGGTAAAGAGCTTTCTATTCCTACGAAAATCATTTAAATGTATCAGAAAATGTGCCTTAACAATGAATGAGAAATGTATTGTCGAATTTTTTATTCCTTTCTCGTAACTTCCGGTGACGACCGGAAGTACTATTCAGATGCGTTTTCCTATAAATGACAGCGACTCTTTACTGTCGATATTCCCTGAAAATTTCACGTCTCTATCTGAAAGAGTTCTCAACAAAAAGAAGTAGACTAGAGAAAGAAAAAGTAGTAGGTTACTACCGACCGGAAGTCAATTTTGAAAAACAAAATGATCAAAACTTTAGAAGTTGATACTTTTATTAAGACATGTGAAAATCATATGAAAGACTTCAAATATAAGCGAGATTTATGGGAACAAAGAGACAAAAAGTAAAAAGATATTTTATCAAGAAACCGGAAGTAGTCGTTTTGACCACCGACAGACTCAATATTATTTTGACACTTTGAAAAAGAGTTCATAAACTAGTATAGGTTTCAATTTAAAAGAAAAAGTTTGAAATTTGCGATTCTTTCCATCACTTCCGGTGACGACAGGAAGTGACGGTCGACATGTTCAACCCCCTACTGCACGCTTACAAACGGAGATTGATCATTCCTGAATATATGATGAACCTATATTTTACCTTTTCCAAGAAAAGTGCTGGACAAAATTCCTTTTGAGAAACAGAAAATCGGCCCTATTTTCCGACCGGAAGTGAATTTTGTAAAACAAAAATACTTATAGCAAGATCATTTCATAAGACATTATTCCTGAAAATTTCAAGAAAATATATCCAGCCATCTCTGAGAAATCACTAGAAGAAATTGGAAAATCGACATTTTTTCAAATACTTCCGGTATAGACCGGAAGTGACGGACGAAAAAATTGAATGCATGTGTACAATGGACTAATGCTAGTTGATCAACTCTACAACTTTCAAACGTCTATCTATATTCATTATTGAGACACTGAAAAAACAAGGTTTTAATATGTCCACCCCATATCTCACGACCGGAAGTGAATTTTACAAAAATATTTAAATATAATCTAGACAATTATATTGTCTCTAACATACGTAAAATTCAAATCATTAACTTGTTTTATGACCGAGATTTATGGCACTGAAAAATGAGAGAATGAATAATCTTTCTTTGATATAACCGGAAGTTGGAGTTTCAACTTCCGGTGGGGTCAACATTTTTTGAAAATTACAACAAGACCTAGTAAACCGATATAGGTTTCAATTTGAAAGAAGAAAGTTTGAAATTTATGATTCATCAATCACTTCCGGTGACGACCGAAAGTGACGGCCAATATTATTAATCCCCTACTGCACGCCTACAAAGTGAGATCTATCAACTCTGAAAATTTGGTGACTCTATCTTTTACCGTTTCTGAGAAAAACGCTAGACAACGAAAACAGCTAATAAGACGTATTTGCCGACCGGAAGTAAATTTTACAAAAATATTTGACGTTACTCTAGACATTTATAGTGACTATAATATATGTAAAACTCAACTCATTAACTAGTTTCATGACCGAGATTTATGGCACTGAAAAATGAGATAATGAATAGTCTTTATTTGATATAACCGGAAGTTGAAGATTCAACTTCCGGTGGGGTCAACATTTTTTGAGAATTAGAACGAGATATAGTGAACCGAAATAGGTTTCAATTTGAAAGAAAAAAGTTTGAAATTCATGATTCCTTTAATCACTTCCGGTGACGACCGAAGTGACGGCCGACATTCTTAACCCCCTACTGCACGCCTACGAAGTGAGATCTATTAACTCTGAAAATTTGGTGACTCTATCTTTTACCGTTTCTGAGAAAAACGCTGGACAAAATATCTTGTAAAAAGACGAAAATTGGACATATCTTGCGACCGGAAGTGAATTTTGAAAAAATGAAAAAAATGCCTCGAGGTACCATCGTTGTCTATAACCTGTGAAAGTTTCAGGAAAATCCATCCAACGGTTTAGGAGACGAAAGGGAAAAAAAAAAAAATAATAACTAGACACGATCTCGTTGCGAGCAACGAGTAGGTCTTCCGTCCTATTTGTTGATGCACTCGGAGTTAAAAAAAAAAAAAGAAAAAGACAAATGAGTCCCAATTTAGTTTCCGACTTTAAGACACTTTAGATATAATCAATTTTTCATATCATAAGCTTCTGAAGCAAAGTTGCGGTGAAATTCGTTTGAAATTCGACTCTCCAGGCGAGCCATAAGGCACGCGGGCCTATTTCTTGATGTCATTTGTTAGCCCTCTATAGACTCAACAACTTTAGTTCTATATGTCTTTACAAAATATTTACCTGTAAAAAGTTATTGAGATCGACCGATATCGACAAAAAATCGACTCTACAGGCGAGCCATTAGGACCATAGGCCTATTTCTTGATATCAATCGATAGATCTCGATAAACTGAACAACTTTTGTTCAATATGTCCTTACAAAATATTTACCAGTTACAAGTTTTTGAAATCGACTGATATCGACAAAAATCGACTCTACAGGCGAGCCATGAGGCCCACAGACCCATTTTTTGATATTGATCGATAGGTTATGACACATTGAACAACTTTTGTTCAATAACGCTTTTCAAAAAATATGTCGTTTTAAAGATATGAGGCGTCAAATATTTACGATTTTGGCCCTTAAAATCTCTAATTACGTAACATATGACCTACTTTTTGATTTGATAAGATCAAGCTCGTTGAGATGAACATTTCCGCTTCTACAACTTATTATAAAATATTAATAGTTTCTGAGATATTCTCAAAAACATTTGGACCCTTCTGAACCCCTAATTTAAAGGGCCAGCCCGTTTTGCTTGATATCGTAAGAAAGGCCTTGTCATTTTAAACATTTTTTGCTCAACAAGTATTTAGAAATTCTTTACCGTTCTCGAGTTATCTCTACAAGAAATATTTAGGGGCCAAACTGTAGCTCCCTAACGGGGCCACATAGGGAAAAAACGAAATGTACATATTGTTTAGATTATCATTCTGAACAACTTTTGTTCAATAATGCTTTTCAAAATATTTGTCGTTTTCAAGATATGAGGCGTCAATTATTTATGATTTTGGCCCTTAAAATCCCTTATTACGTAACATATGACCTACTTTTTGATTTGATAAGAACAAGCTCGTTTAGATGAACATTTCCGCTTCAATGACTTATTACAAAATATTAATAGTTTCTGAGATATTCTCATAAACCTTTGGACCCTTCTGGGCCCCTAATTTAAAGGGTCAGCCCCTTTTGCTTGATATCGTAAGAAAGGTCATGACATTTCAAACATTTTTTGTTCAACAAGTATTTAGAAATTCTTTACCGTTCTCGAGTTATTTCTAGAAGTAATTTTTAGGGGACAAACTGTAGCTCCCTAACGGGGCCACATAGGGTAAAAACGAAATATGCATATTGTTCAGATCATCATTCTGAACAACTTTTGTTCTTTATTGCTTTTCAAAATATTTATCGTTTTCGAGATACAAGGGGTAAAAAATTTATGGTTTTGGCCCTTAAAATCCCTTATTACGTAACATATGACCTAAATTTTTATATGAATAGATTTGGATTGTTGAGATAAACATTTTTTGTTCTTTGACTTATACCAAAATATTAACGATTTTTGAGATATTTGATCTAGACTTTGAGCCCTTCTAGATCCCTAATTTAAGGGGCTAGCCCCTAAATCTTGATATTTTCGAAAAGATCTCGTAAATGTGCACAACTTTTGTTCTACATGTCTTAACAAAATATTTGCAAGAAAAAAGATATTGGAGATCAAAGGTCAAAAATCGCCGAAATCGGCGAAAAATTTTGGCATCCATTTTTTCAGGTCCAGGCGAGCTTTTAGGCAAATCGCCTCCGGTAAAATCGAATCCCCCACAAATCTTCTAAAATGTTTACTCTATCTTGTGTAGAAATTTCAAGACTCTAGCTTCAAAACTAACGGAGGAGATGTGTGGACAACAAGGCCCTTCAAAAAGTCACTAAAAGAGAGATAACTCCTGACCGGAAGTGACGTCAAGCACGAAATTTTGCAAGCAAAGTCTCGTCACCAAAAGACATCTTTCCTGAAAATTTCGTGAAAATCGATCGAGAAATGGCTGAGAGAAACGCGTGTACTACCAAGGAAAATAATAATAAATAATAATGAAGAAGAAGAACGCGAACAATAATAGTAAGGTCTTCCGCAGGAGACGGAAGACCTTAATAATAAACAGTAGAATCACTAGAAGGTCTTCCGTTGGAAACGGAAGACCTTAATAAACAGTAGAATCACTAGAAGGTCTTCTGTTGGAAACGGAAGACCTTAATAATAAACAGTAGAATCACTAGAAGGTCTTCCGTTGGAAACGGAAGACCTTAATAATAATAACTAGTTCTAATTGTAACGGGGACCGTTACATATGTTCCCCAAACCTCCCCCAATTAAAAAGTGATGTCCTTGTGAATCTATAGCAAAAAATCATTTTATTTTAGCCTTTAATTACATGTAGTACGTTCAATATGGTCATTTCAGTACCAAAAAAAATGAAAGAAAGCGTTGCACGCGCATACACGCGCACGCGTGTATGATTCCGAATTTTTGTTGATGTCGTTCAACAGGCATGTGTATCATATACCCACAGTGTGAATTTCATAACGTTTCCACCAAATACAAGGAAGTTATAGCGATTTTAAAATCGTCCAATCAGAATTCAGCACACGTGCATGCACGTGCTGAGCAGTAATTCTAACCACAACAATTTGTAAGGAGTAACAAGACACATCTAAACCATTAATATCAATAGAATTTGATGAAAAACAAAAACGTTATCGTCCTTTAAAAATTGAAAATTTAAAAACGTTGCACGCGCATGCGCGTGTGCGTTGGCATTTTTTTCTTACACCAATATATAGATACACATATTGTCTACATATGCTGTGAATATCATCTCATTCACTTCATAAACAAGATAGTTACAAACGTTTTAGTATTATTCAATCAAAATGAAGCGCATGTGCATGCGCGTGGAAATTGGTAATTTTGACCATGCAAATCAGTTAAGAGTCTCGATATCTACCTATGATATGAATTTCAAGCCATTTCAATGAACAACAAAAAAGTTAGACTGATTCCAAAGTTAGCGTACAAATTTTGTAATGCGCGTGCACGCGCATGCGTGAACGTGCTGACAAAATAAATATTATTTTTCATATGTACAAATGATATACTATCAT
The DNA here is from genome assembly GCF_947568905.1 of Ostrea edulis. Classification (NCBI taxonomy): domain Eukaryota; kingdom Metazoa; phylum Mollusca; class Bivalvia; order Ostreida; family Ostreidae; genus Ostrea; species Ostrea edulis. Next base: position 76,327,625 of record NC_079164.1, on the reverse strand, counting down.
CCTATTTAGGTTTTATATCGCTTCCTTCAATATTCTGATTTTCCATTTTTTGTACCAAAATTGCAATGCACGTGCGCGCGCGTTCATGCACGTGCAGACAAAATGACTATCACTATGCACATCTACAAACGCTATATTATCATCCTGGAAAGTTTCATATCGATCCCTTTTGTAGTTTCTGAGAACACTACCGGACAAAAAAGTACCGGAGAAAAAGAATAATAATAATAACTAGACACGATCTCGTTGCGAGGAACGAGTAGGTCTTCCGTCCGATTTGTTGATGCACTCGGAGTTAAAAAAAAAAAAAAAAGACAAATGAGTCCCAATTTAGTTTCCGACTTTAAGACACTTTAGATATAATCAATTTTTCATATCATAAGCTTCTGAAGCAAAGTTGCGGTGAAATTCGTTTGAAATTCGACTCTCCAGGCGAGCCATAAGGCACGCGGGCCTATTTCTTGATGTCATTTGTTAGCCCTCTATAGACTCAACAACTTTAGTTCTATATGTCTTTACAAAATATTTACCTGTAAAAAGTTATTGAGATCGACCGATATCGACAAAAAATCGACTCTACAGGCGAGCCATTAGGACCATAGGCCTATTTCTTGATATCAATCGATAGATCTCGATAAACTGAACAACTTTTGTTCAATATGTCCTTACAAAATATTTACCAGTTACAAGTTTTTGAAATCGACTGATATCGACAAAAATCGACTCTACAGGCGAGCCATGAGGCCCACAGACCCATTTTTTGATATTGATCGATAGGTTATGACACATTGAACAACTTTTGTTCAATAATGCTTTTCAAAAAATATGTCGTTTTAAAGATATGAGGCGTCAAATATTTACGATTTTGGCCCTTAAAATCTCTAATTACGTAACATATGACCTACTTTTTGATTTGATAAGATCAAGCTCGTTAAGATGAACATTTCCGCTTCTACAACTTATTATAAAATATTAATAGTTTCTCAGATATTCTCAAAAACATTTGGACCCTTCTGAACCCCTAATTTAAAGGGCCAGCCCGTTTTGCTTGATATCGTAAGAAAGGCCTTGTCATTTTAAACATTTTTTGCTCAACAAGTATTTAGAAATTCTTTACCGTTCTCGAGTTATCTCTACAAGAAATATTTAGGGGCCAAACTGTAGCTCCCTAACGGGGCCACATAGGGAAAAAACGAAATGTACATATTGTTTAGATTATCATTCTGAACAACTTTTGTTCAATAATGCTTTTCAAAATATTTGTCGTTTTCAAGATATGAGGCGTCAATTATTAATGATTTTGGCCCTTAAAATCCCTTATTACGTAACATATGACCTACTTCTTGATTTGATAAGAACAAGCTCGTTTAGATGAACATTTCCGCTTCAATGACTTATTACAAAATATTAATAGTTTCTGAGATATTCTCATAAACCTTTGGACCCTTCTGGGCCCCTAATTTAAAGGGTCAGCCCCTTTTGCTTGATATCGTAAGAAAGGTCATGACATTTCAAACATTTTTTGTTCAACAAGTATTTAGAAATTCTTTACCGTTCTCGAGTTATTTCTAGAAGTAATTTTTAGGGGACAAACTGTAGCTCCCTAACGGGGCCACATAGGGTAAAAACGAAATATGCATATTGTTCAGATCATCATTCTGAACAACTTTTGTTCTTTATTGCTTTTCAAAATATTTATCGTTTTCGAGATACAAGGGGTAAAAAATTTATGGTTTTGGCCCTTAAAATCCCTTATTACGTAACATATGACCTAAATTTTTATATGAATAGATTTGGATTGTTGAGATAAACATTTTTTGTTCTTTGACTTATACCAAAATATTAACGATTTTTGAGATATTTGATCTAGACTTTGAGCCCTTCTAGATCCCTAATTTAAGGGGCTAGCCCCTAAATCTTGATATTTTCGAAAAGATCTCGTAAATGTGCACAACTTTTGTTCTACATGTCTTAACAAAATATTTGCAAGAAAAAAGATATTGGAGATCAAAGGTCAAAAATCGCCGAAATCGGCGAAAAATTTTGGCATCCATTTTTTCAGGTCCAGGCGAGCTTTTAGGCAAATCGCCTCCGGTAAAATCGAATCCCCCACAAATCTTCTAAAATGTTTACTCTATCTTGTGTAGAAATTTCAAGACTCTAGCTTCAAAACTAACGGAGGAGATGTGTGGACAACAAGGCCCTTCAAAAAGTCACTAAAAGAGAGATAACTCCTGACCGGAAGTGACGTCAAGCACGAAATTTTGCAAGCAAAGTCTCGTCACCAAAAGACATCTTTCCTGAAAATTTCGTGAAAATCGATCGAGAAATGGCTGAGAGAAACGCGTGTACTACCAAGGAAAATAATAATAATAATAATAATGAAGAAGAAGAACGCGAACAATAATAGTAAGGTCTTCCGCAGGAGACGGAAGACCTTAATAATAAACAGTAGAATCACTAGAAGGTCTTCCGTTGGAAACGGAAGACCTTAATAAACAGTAGAATCACTAGAAGGTCTTCTGTTGGAAACGGAAGACCTTAATAATAAACAGTAGAATCACTAGAAGGTCTTCCGTTGGAAACGGAAGACCTTAATAATAATAACTAGTTCTAATTGTAACGGGGACCGTTACATATGTTCCCCAAACCTCCCCCAATTAAAAAGTGATGTCCTTGTGAATCTATAGCAAAAAATCATTTTATTTTAGCCTTTAATTACATGTAGTACGTTCAATATGGTCATTTCAGTACCAAAAAAAATGAAAGAAAGCGTTGCACGCGCATACACGCGCACGCGTGTATGATTCCGAATTTTTGTTGATGTCGTTCAACAGGCATGTGTATCATATACCCACAGTGTGAATTTCATAACGTTTCCACCAAATACAAGGAAGTTATAGCGATTTTAAAATCGTCCAATCAGAATTCAGCACACGTGCATGCACGTGCTGAGCAGTAATTCTAACCACAACAATTTGTAAGGAGTAACAAGACACATCTAAACCATTAATATCAATAGAATTTGATGAAAAACAAAAACGTTATCGTCCTTTAAAAATTGAAAATTTAAAAACGTTGCACGCGCATGCGCGTGTGCGTTGGCATTTTTTTCTTACACCAATATATAGATACACATATTGTCTACATATGCTGTGAATATCATCTCATTCACTTCATAAACAAGATAGTTACAAACGTTTTAGTATTATTCAATCAAAATGAAGCGCATGTGCATGCGCGTGGAAATTGGTAATTTTGACCATGCAAATCAGTTAAGAGTCTCGATATCTACCTATGATATGAATTTCAAGCCATTTCAATGAACAACAAAAAAGTTAGACTGATTCCAAAGTTAGCGTACAAATTTTGTAATGCGCGTGCACGCGCATGCGTGAACGTGCTGACAAAATAAATATTATTTTTCATATGTACAAATGATATACTATCATCCTATTTAGGTTTTATATCGCTTCCTTCAATATTCTGATTTTCCATTTTTTGTACCAAAATTGCAATGCACGTGCGCGCGCGTTCATGCACGTGCAGACAAAATGACTATCACTATGCACATCTACAAACGCTATATTATCATCCTGGAAAGTTTCATATCGATCCCTTTTGTAGTTTCTGAGAACACTACCGGACAAAAAAGTACCGGAGAAAAAGAATAATAATAATAACTAGACACGATCTCGTTGCGAGGAACGAGTAGGTCTTCCGTCCGATTTGTTGATGCACTCGGAGTTAAAAAAAAAAAAAAAAAGACAAATGAGTCCCAATTTAGTTTCCGACTTTAAGACACTTTAGATATAATCAATTTTTCATATCATAAGCTTCTGAAGCAAAGTTGCGGTGAAATTCGTTTGAAATTCGACTCTCCAGGCGAGCCATAAGGCACGCGGGCCTATTTCTTGATGTCATTTGTTAGCCCTCTATAGACTCAACAACTTTAGTTCTATATGTCTTTACAAAATATTTACCTGTAAAAAGTTATTGAGATCGACCGATATCGACAAAAAATCGACTCTACAGGCGAGCCATTAGGACCATAGGCCTATTTCTTGATATCAATCGATAGATCTCGATAAACTGAACAACTTTTGTTCAATATGTCCTTACAAAATATTTACCAGTTACAAGTTTTTGAAATCGACTGATATCGACAAAAATCGACTCTACAGGCGAGCCATGAGGCCCACAGACCCATTTTTTGATATTGATCGATAGGTTATGACACATTGAACAACTTTTGTTCAATAATGCTTTTCAAAAAATATGTCGTTTTAAAGATATGAGGCGTCAAATATTTACGATTTTGGCCCTTAAAATCTCTAATTACGTAACATATGACCTACTTTTTGATTTGATAAGATCAAGCTCGTTAAGATGAACATTTCCGCTTCTACAACTTATTATAAAATATTAATAGTTTCTCAGATATTCTCAAAAACATTTGGACCCTTCTGAACCCCTAATTTAAAGGGCCAGCCCGTTTTGCTTGATATCGTAAGAAAGGCCTTGTCATTTTAAACATTTTTTGCTCAACAAGTATTTAGAAATTCTTTACCGTTCTCGAGTTATCTCTACAAGAAATATTTAGGGGCCAAACTGTAGCTCCCTAACGGGGCCACATAGGGAAAAAACGAAATGTACATATTGTTTAGATTATCATTCTGAACAACTTTTGTTCAATAATGCTTTTCAAAATATTTGTCGTTTTCAAGATATGAGGCGTCAATTATTAATGATTTTGGCCCTTAAAATCCCTTATTACGTAACATATGACCTACTTCTTGATTTGATAAGAACAAGCTCGTTTAGATGAACATTTCCGCTTCAATGACTTATTACAAAATATTAATAGTTTCTGAGATATTCTCATAAACCTTTGGACCCTTCTGGGCCCCTAATTTAAAGGGTCAGCCCCTTTTGCTTGATATCGTAAGAAAGGTCATGACATTTCAAACATTTTTTGTTCAACAAGTATTTAGAAATTCTTTACCGTTCTCGAGTTATTTCTAGAAGTAATATTTAGGGGACAAACTGTAGCTCCCTAACGGGGCCACATAGGGTAAAAACGAAATATGCATATTGTTCAGATCATCATTCTGAACAACTTTTGTTCTTTATTGCTTTTCAAAATATTTGTCGTTTTCGAGATACAAGGGGTAAAAAATTTATGGTTTTGGCCCTTAAAATCCCTTATTTCGTAACATATGACCTAAATTTTTATATGAATAGATTTGGATTGTTGAGATAAACATTTTTTGTTCTTTGACTTATACCAAAATATTAAAGATTTTTGAGATATTTGATCTAGACTTTGAGGCCTTCTAGATCCCTAATTGAAGGGGCTAGCCTCTAAATTTTGATATTTTCGAAAAGATCTCGTAAATGTGCACAACTTTTGTTCTACATGTCTTAACAAAATATTTGCAAGAAAAAAGATATTGGAGATGAAAGGTCAAAAATCGCCGAAATGGGCGAAAAATTTTGGCATCCATTTTTTCAGGTAAAGGCGAGCGTTTAGGCAAATCGCCTCCGGTAAAATCGAATCCCCCACAAATCTTCTAAAATGTTTACTCTATCTTGTGTAGAAATTTCAAGACTCTAGCTTCAAAACTAACGGAGGAGATGTGTGGACAACAAGGCCCTTCAAAAAGTCACTAAAAGAGAGATAACTCCTGACCGGAAGTGACGTCAAGCACGAAATTTTGCAAGCAAAGTCTCGTCACCAAAAGACATCTTTCCTGAAAATTTCGTGAAAATCGATCGAGAAATGGCTGAGAAAAACGCGTGTACTACCAAGGAAAATAATAATAATAATAATAATGAAGAAGAAGAACGCGAACAATAATAGTAAGGTCTTCCGCAGGAGACGGAAGACCTTAATAATAATAATAATAATGAAGAAGAAGAACGCGAACAATAATAGTAAGGTCTTCCGCAGGAGACGGAAGACCTTAATAATAATAATAATAATGAAGAAGAAGAACGCGAACAATAATAGTAAGGTCTTCCGCAGGAGACGGAAGACCTTAAATACCACTCGCCTAATTTACGAACAATACGTAGGCACATATTCAACATTGTTTTATTATTCATTTATTTATTTTGCATAGTATGTTTCTTCTCTCACCCTCTTTTATTTCAAATATATTTTCTGATTATATGAATTCAAATTATCTCCGATATGCGAACAACCACACATCTACTGTATACAACTTGGAGGTTTACTTTGGGTGTTTTTGTACAAAAGTGGAAGACTTTCCTATTACGAGATAATTCCTTTTGTGTTAGAATTTAACCAACTAGACTCTATATACATGTACATATAGCAGGGTCGTGTGTAGAAACCAGCAGGCATGAGGGATCGTGCCATCCTTCTTATTCCCAATAAAAACCATAAGACAACAAAACTAACGTCTGGCGGCTTTTTCTTCTTCTGGAGTGAAAGGAAGCCAACCATAATTCTGTCATCAGATTTTGTTTTGACAATCATTAATATGTAGTATACTAAACCAAATGATCATCAAGCTTATTTTTATTTTATCTACATAAGAAATCTCTCTTTTTAAAAATAAAAATGATATTATACAATAAATATGATAAAGGGAATAACAATTTAATCTATAATCTATAATCTATAATTATTATCAAAATCTCATAGAAAATATAAATAAAACAGATATGTTTTCAAACAATCTAATTAAAATTAGATCTTCCATCACGCGACGTATCGAAAACTGGGGAGCGGATGGAAGATCTAATTTTAATTAGATTGGTTTTCAAATATCACTATCACTATCAATATCACTATCAAAAATCAATAGATTTTCATTTTCTTATCAATTGTGACTTCTTGTCCTATGACATTTTGTTCTACTATCATAAAATTCTAATTGTGACTTTTGGTTTAATTTTCTTATAAAACTGACTTTTTGTCCTGTGACATTTTGCCCTACTTTCATAAAATTTCTTTTTGTAACTTTTTGCCCATGGTCATATTGACCGTGACTTTGTAATTTGTAAAGTTGTAATGGTTTGAAAGGTACATAATTTCAGCACAATGTATATATCAATTATGATTTTAAATGTTGAAATATTTTCATGATCCTGGTTAAAATTAGGAACATTTATTTGAATCATTTTTAATATCATAAAATTACAATTTTCTTATATCAAATTCATGACAAGAAACTACGTAAAAATGAGCAGTACTTTGAGTGAATCTCACTCTTTGCAGTCAGCCAATAATATGATAGGACTGGCTTCACGAGTATGTACAAAAGCCACGGTATCGACGTCCAGTTGTTTAATATCATCATGAAAGCTGTCGTCTTTGGATCGTCTTTTGTCTCGCGTCTCGGAAGATCTACCGAAGCAGACCCGAGAATAGAATATTTTGGAGTTGGTGGCATGACAGCAAAGGAGCCAAATCAAACCTGCCTGCAAAACCTGCTTCAGTATTCCCCTGATCGAGTTTTCATTCATCTCGGTGGAAACGACATCAGCGTTGACGGAAAACCTAGGATGTGGCTGAAAACGTCCTACAACTGGTGCAGGTCCTAGAAGACAGCAGAATTGGAACTGTCCTCGTGGGACAGATTCTAGACAGGGGTGGTACTTTCAAGAAGAGCCCTGGTCTGACAAGCGATATCTTCAGGAGGAAGAGGAACAGGATCAACACAATTCTGCGAGCAAAGCTCGGAAAAAGATTTATTTTACTTCGACTGAAATATCCCCAGGACTTTGCGGCTGATGGTGTTCATATTTCCCAGGGAAACCTATGGAAATATGGCGCACAGATAAGGAGAGCTCTTCTGACAGAGTAAAGCTCGAGAAGAACACCGGCCCTTTTAAGGGCCACAGAAATATTTCGAAAAGATGCCTCAAATAACATACATTCAGAGAGACAAAATCTTCTTAAGATTCGAAACATATACTCCCTATTTACCAGAATACATCCTCACCGAACTTTCAATCAAACACATAAAAATCCACAAATCATTTGTGTTCAGTCTTATGGTCCGAAATATATGTATAAAATTGGCATATTTTTTTTTTAAAAAATTAGCCAAAGTAGAAATGTAATTGAAGAGAATAACAAGAGATGTTTGTAAAACACATATGCCCCCCCCCCCCCCCCCCCATGGTGCAAAATTAAAAAGGATTATACACACACACATCATTTAATTGAGAGTAGTATCATCAATTCAAAATATTGAGCAGACAATATCTTCCTATGTCAAGAGTGGATTGACCATGTGACCTAAAAATCAATAGGGGTCATCAACTCCTGAAGATGTACCAGTGTACCAAGTTTGATGTCTGTCAAGCAAAGGGTTCTCAAGATATTGAACGGACAGTATATTCCTATGTCCAATTTGACCCTTGACTTTTGACCATGTGACCTTAAAATAGTTAGTAGTCATCTTCTCCTGAAGATGTACCAGTGTACCAAGTTTGATGTCTGTCAAGCAAAGAGTTCTCAAGATATTGAGCGGACAGTATATTCCTATGTACAGTTTAACCCTTGACCTTTGACCACGCAACCTCAAATTCAATAGGTGTCATCTTCTCCTGAAGATGTACCAGTGTACCAAGTTTAATGTCTGTCAAGCAAAGGGTTCTCAAGATATGGAGCAGACAGTATATTCCAATGTCCAGTTTGACCCTTGACCTTTGACCATGTGACCTCAAAATCAATGGGGGTCATCTTCTTCTGAAGATGTACTGGCGTACCAAGTTTAATGTCTGTCAAGCAAAGGGTTCTCTAGACATTGAATGGTCAGTATATTCCTATGCCCAGTTTGACCCTTGACCTTTGACCATATGACCTCAAAATCAATAGGGGTCATCAACTCCTTAGGATGTACCAGTGTGCCAAGTTTGATGTCTTTCAAGCAAAGGGTTCTCAAGATATTGAGCGGACATTATATTCCTATGTCCAGAGTAGATTGACCCTTGACCTTTGACCTTTTGACCTGAAAAACAATAGGGATCCTCTTCTACTCATAACTAACCCACATATAAAATATCATTATCATCAAGTGAATAGTTCTCAAGATATTGAGCGGACAACACATGGTCTACAGACCGACCGACCGACAGGTGCAAAACAATATGCCCCCTCTTTTTCAAAGGGGGCATAAAAATATATCCTACTGCAATTGGTGTGGAATATTGGTTATATACTTTCTTCAGTAAAAGGCTTTATTATGCATGTATGAATGCATTATGCTGAGAGGGGGGGGGGGGGTGTCCTTCATGCAAAAAACTGAGCTGAAAGACTGTGGTATCATTGGGGGTTTTCCAATTCAAATGTAATATGCGCTTAATTCAAATTTTTAACAAGGGTTAAGGCTATGTTCTCTTGCGTAAGAATTTTTACTGAAATGTTTTTAATTTTAAATATTTTGTTAGAACTGACTAGGGTATGGTCTGTAAAAGGTGCAAATAGGTGGCGGTTTGATTTGAACTAGATAATTTAAGTGTAGTTTCAGAATTCGGAAGAGAAAAAATGGGGAAAATAATTATTTAGAATTAATTATGAGCGTCGGTGACTGGAGTCGCTCTTCAGAATGACCGTTTCATATTTTGCCAGAACTGACTAGGGTATGGTCTGTAAAAGTTGTACAAGGTGCAAATAGGTGGCGGTTTGATTTGAACTAGATAATTTAAGTGTCGTTTCAGAATTCGGGAGAGAGAAAATGGGGAAAATATTTATTTAGAATTAATTATGAGCGTCGGTGACTGGAGTCGCTCTTCAGAATGACCATTTCATATTTTGCCAGAACTGACTAGGGTATGGTCTGTAAAAGTTGTACAGGGTACAACTAGGTGGCGGTTTGATTTGAACTAGATACTTTAAGTGTAGTTTCAGAATTCGGGAGAGAGAAAATGGGGAAAATAATTATTTAGAATTAATTATGAGCGTCGGTGACTGGAGTTGCTCTGCAGAATGACCGTTTCATATTTTGCCAGAACTGACTAGGTTATGGTCTGTAAAAGTTGTACAAGGTGCAAATAGGTGGCGGTTTGATTTGAACTAGATAATTTAAGTGTAGTTTCAGAATTCGGAAGAGAAAAAATGGGGAAAATAATTATTTAGAATTAAATATGAGCGTCGGTGACTGGAGTCGCTCTTCAGAATGACCGTTTCATATTTTGCCAGAACTGACTAGGGTATGGTCTGTAAAAGTTGTACAAGGTGCAAATAGGTGGCGGTTTGATTTGAACTAGATACTTTAAGTGTAGTTTCAGAATTCGGGAGAGAGAAAATGGGGAAAAATCTCATGCAAATGATTATGCACATTTTTACTGTATGCTCGAGAATGTCCAATATATAGGATGTTTTCTATTCGTTTTTCACAGGGTAAATAATTCATATTGTTCATTCCAAAGATAATTTATTATTGCATTAGTATAAATTTTCTTCTGGCATGTTTTCAAAGAAATTAATTTAAACTAATTTCACGTGTTTTGAACTACGTGAAGTAAATTACTTTAATGGGGTATGAACTCCATATCTCCATTCTTAACATTAATTCATCATAAATTATCCACATTTCGAATACTGAATGTCTGATATCATCATTGAAAAACACTAGCAGGCGCGTAGCCAGACAGAAAATGAAGTGTACGCAAAGTAAGGCAGGGACCCAGGGGGCGAAGCCCCCGGAAGCTCCTGGGTTTTACTGATTACAATCACCAATTTTTTTGAGAATACAACGGGTATTTTGGCTGTCAATTTTCGAAACAAACGAATTCAAACAAAAGAATAGACATGATGATTGGAGTTAATCATAAATCGGAAATACATAGCGCAAAGTTACACTTAAGGCAATGACATAAAAATGTAAAAATAATTTCTCTCTCTTTTTTTTTTTTTTTTAGCAAATAATGTGTACGCAGTTGCGTACTTGCGTATAGGCAGCTACGCGCCTGACTAGATATATCTATGGATATGATGTTTACCTAGAAATGTAAACCTGAGTCGGTCAAAAACAGGCACCTATCTTCTTAGTCAGGTTAGTGTTACATAACCATGATAAGTTTATTGGATTGGCTAGTTGTGCTTATTTAATTACAAATGAAAATTAGTCATGGGGCTTGGATTATTCTGACCACAAACTATGTCGAAAATCTGCTTTAAATTCATAAGTAATTGCACAAAAAATTAAAATTAAATACCTAAGCATTTCAACACCTATTGTCCTATATAAAAATACTTCATTGGCATAGCTGATGGCTTTTCGATATTAAAAAACACAATAGAGGAAATTCGAGTCACAACTTTGTTTTGAATTAGACTGGTAGAGTGTGCTCATGATTCGCATTTATTTATACTAGCAATTAAATCATCGACAATAAAAACAATAATATTCACTTTTTCTTTTTAAACCATTATCTTACTTTCAAGGTATTGTTATCATAATCATAATGAAATAAATCAGTCGGGACTCGAGTACAGGACGACATTGGTGGGATGCCGATCTCGATAATTCTTGCATGTAAAATGAATAATTATTAGTAAGTTTCTGTTGATATTTTTGCTAAAGGAGCTGCACTAGATATATAATTTAATATATTAGTTAAAATGCACGTCTTCTCATTAAAATATGTGCATAAATGAAGTTCATATGCCGATCACAATTTCAGATGTAGAATTAAAAAACAAAGCATTTTCTGGTTTTTAAAACAAAATAATTCAATAATACCAATTGTTTTATTGTCTTTTGGTTTGTTTTTTTTTTCACCACCATACTTCACAAGAATTGCTGATTACAACCATATAAAATGTTTGCAATTACCTATGGGTCGAATTATGCGAGCGTCGAACAGCAGGGCTACCGCTATATTTAGAGCGACCCTGAGCACCAGCGACAGCGATCACCGCTACACTGGTCCCAGATACTTTTATTCGATAAAAACAGAATATATCAGGATATTTGAGCCCCATTTCTCAATAACTTAGGTATGACATCTCATGCCTGCATTCTGATAGTAAATTGATCATATTATTTTCTTCTTTCGCAAAATAATATGTGAAAACTCCGGGACCGGTGGGACCGAGAAAAAAAACAATGCTAAAAGCCGGTCCCGGTCTCGACATTTTCCCTCAATAGCCGCTTTAATCTACCTTTTCATAAAAAGATAAGGACGTGATACTCAATGGCATCCCTTTGTATACATAAATTTCTGATTTATTGTGTGTAGGTTTTTTTTTATTCCAATATTCTTTATATTTATGTCAGAATCGAACTCAACTATATGTACATGTACGTGACATTTTGTCTCAAATGATCGCGTTACACTACCTTTTGATAAGAAGATAAGAATGTAGAAGGGAAATAATATATATGTACTTATCCTGGTGTATTTGTTTGTAAGTTACAGATATTTTATTTTTTCGTTTATTTTATTTCTTCTATATTCCTGTCAAATTCAGTTTTTTCAAAGATTCATGTTTTGTATTCCGAACCCGATCTCTTTATATGGGTATATATTTTACATATATTTGTATATAACCAATTAATAATAACTATAAAATATTTCTTCCTGTTTTATTTGATACTTAGTTGTCCTTTTTTCAGTTGTGGTTCTTTTAGATACAATGCTTTAAAACAAATTCACCTAATATATTTATAGTATCTATAAAAGTGTCATACATGTAGAGCACTTGCTCACCAAAAATGTCAGATTCTGTATACTTATACAGAAGATATCCTCTGACGTTATATGCTCTTCAAATAATATATGGTATGTTTTTACTGTAATATTATGTGGTAACTATATATTTATTGTGAATAGTTATATACGTATATGTACAAACATACATGTATTAATTATGCTGCACAAAAATCTTATATTTCAAAGTGCATGAATTTGACATAAACTAACAAATTTACAAGCAATGAAATCTACATTTATAAATATGCAAGACATACATGTAAATTCATTTAAGAAATAAATTTCAGTTTTTAAAATACCAATAGGACTACTGTTAGCGCTTCATGAAAAGTATGCCTGTGTGAAGCATTTCATACCCTCTTGTATTTTTACTAACCATTCAAAAGTTATGGCTAAGGTTAAAGATTTTCAAAAGTAAGTCAAATTTGAAAGGCGAAGAATTGCATGTAAAGAAAGGTCTTGTCAAAAGGAGTACACATGTGAAATATGAAAACGCATTCAAAATTAAAGTTATACCCAAGGTTCAAGTTTTTGTTGACATACAAACGGACGAACCAAAAACTATATAAATGCACCCCAAATATCCGATTACGGGGGTATAACATTTGCTTTTCAAAAGCATCATTCTTGTACATTGTATTCAGAATCTTTCTGGAAAGGGGCGGGGGGAGGGGGTTGTTGACAAGAGTGCACATTAAGTTTTGTTTCGCTTATCATCAACAATTATTCATAATGTTTCAATGATTATAATAAAATTTAAGGACAATATTTGTTGGGTTTTTTTTCCATTTCACTTATGAACATAATTTTTAAAGTACCTCATACATCGTACATTCTGGACTCATATTTCGTTGCACTGCACTCTACTTTTAGTCTAGTCAATCTAGCAAATCACCTCAAAGTAATTGCAACAGAAACAAACTCGACGGAATTTAATAAACCAAAGCGTGATTAACAACATACAAAAAATCGGACAAAATCGGACAATGGGAAATATTTAAAATTTAGACTTAAATGTTTTAGTAAACCATCGATATTTTGTAGTGTTTACGGCACGCCGTACACGTAAAGGGGAGTAACTTAACTGTGACAGTCATCGGAATAAAGTTATACACTACGATCTAAAGTGCATGTAATAAAAAACGCGATTAAACAGCTTAACAGTTGTATTAGAAAGGTGATTTTAAGACCTTCTATATACATACAATATTGCTCAGCATCTCATATTCTTTGCCGACTTCCATTCCCGGGGAACTTTCGAGAATAAAGCTTCAAAATATTTTGTTTGACCCTCTACTGAATTAATTTTAATTATAAAACACAATATTTACTTTAGAAGTTATGAATAATCAATTATAAATGAAATCTTAAAGCATTAGTGTCAATTTACAAGGGGGGAATTACGGTTGTTAAAAAAGAAAGTATGGAAAGCCATTCGGGTTAAAAGTTTCAGTTATTTTGTATCTTCATCATTTGAGCAAACGTTTTGTATTAAAAACTTTTATAAAACTAAGTAAGTAAAGTATTTTTGTTTTTCTTTTTCAAATTCAGGTTTGGGGAGTCATTCATGGGTAATAATAATGATAATAAAACATTGATAATATAAAACTTATACGGTACCAATTTTGATGCACCAGATGCGCATTTCGACAAATAATGTCTCTTCAGTGAAGCTCAACCGAAATTTTTAAAATCCAAAATACCAGTAAACTTGTAGGCCCCAAGAGTTATTTTAGGGGAAAACAGAGTGCCAAAAAAGTGGAGTCAAATTCGTCAAAGGATAAGAGCTATGCATGAGGGAGATAATCCTTAATTTTGAAACGAATTTCTAAATTTTATCACAGCGATTAAATATACATCCGTATTTTCAAGCTAGTAACAAAGTACTTAGCTACTGGGCTGTAGAGACCCTCGGGGACTAACAGTCCACCAATATAAATAATAAAAATCAATGTAAGTAAACACTTGCGCATAGTATCATGATTTGATGTAAAATCGAGTAGTTACTCTTTCTAATTAGTCTTGGGCTCACGACCTGCGGAACCACATCTCCTAGCAGCATGCGAACAGCGCGCTAGACCGCCCGGCCATCTATTCAAGACAAAACTTGTTTTCGATGACGATGGAATTCTCGCCACGCTGGCACACGATCAGTGAGAACGGAAATGGGATACAGTTATTTATCGTAAATTTTAGAGGATCATACAAAATGCATATTGTGTTTTAAATGTCTATATATAAAGCACAGAAATAGCAACGAACTCTGAAATAAACATAACTGCCCTAAGGGACGAAATCAATGTCGGATGAAAATTTAAATTCAATTAGTTAGGCGGAGGGGAATAAAAACTCCCGCAAGTTTCTGTCATCCGACATCGATTACACTTTAGTGGAAAAAGGAAAAAGACAAGCGACTGTTGAATACCACATAATATTTAAAACATATTTTAAATAAAATGAACATTTAATAGATTTAATATACACTTTCATTTGGGAATAAACAGTAGAAAAGGTATACAGAGATATACAGAGTGTTATTTATAATCGTACTTTTTTTTTCTTGTTATTCGATTAGTTTCAACATTTGTCATATTAAGTTTTAAAGGGGGGGGGGGGGGGTTCTTGGTGAAAACTATGTGAACTTAGTTTTTTGTGAGACATTGAATTTTTGATCTTGCCCCTAAGTGAAGAATATCGTTAAAACCAGACGTCTTTTTAGGAAACGAAGTTTGTCAATCCTTGCCCTTTCTACATGCATTCACAGGATGCGACACAACGTCAAGAATGTTCGGCATCGGAACAGGTCCTGTATAGTCAAAATGTAGACAAATCGCGAAAAAATTCTGTATATGATTAGTTTTTAAATGGAGGCAGGCTACTGACAAACAAGTTGATGGTGAAGGGGTTTCAACTGCTTCGTTTAAAGTCAGCATTTCGCGAATTATATGGTCGTTATAACAATCTACTTTGCCAATACAACCTATCATTGGGTCAAATCTGTCTGACTTGTTTCATATAGATTGTTAGGCCGTTTTTGGCACAATGATATTGAATAAGGGTAACTCCGTTTGCCTTATTAAGATATAGAGCTCACGGCGGGTGTAACAGGTAAACAGGGGGTGCTTACTCCTTATAGCCCATAGGCATCTGATCCCACTTCTGGTATATCCAGGGGTCCGTGTTTGCCCACCTCTCTATTTTGTATTGTTTATAGGAGTTACGAGATGGATCACTGTTCGTTATCTTCACCTTCCTATATGAGGATTTCATAGACAAAAAGATATATTCTGGTGTCGATGTCATATCGACTTTGTACGATGGAATACCATAGAGACACTTATAGGAGATTTGCTTTGTGAAGAATTGTCTAACACAATATCATTTTTATGAGTTCAGTCATTGCCACTAACAATCAAATACGGTTATAACCACCCCCACCCCCCCCCACCCCTCTTTCCCAAACTCTAGAACTTGACGAAGTGCAAGTATTAAAGATTTCTTTATAAAATCGAAGAAACTGAACCTTGTTTCGGCATAGATGTAGTACAAACTGTTAAAACTCAGCTTAATAAAGAATTTGGTAACGTAAGCTTTACTATGCACTGTTTGTTTTAAAATACTACATGTATTTATGTGAAACATAGGACCGGAATGGTAAGCGCGCCTCCAACTTCCGATGTAAGGGGAGTAACTGCAAAAATGTAGGTCATCTTTTACAGACCATTTTTGAAGGGGCACTTGTTTTGTGTTAACAGTTTATTTTAATGTATAAATCTTCATGTGGTAACTCATATATGCCTAATGGACAGGAAAAAGTATTTTCTTCCAAAATCCAGTTTTTAACGATTTTTGTTGGAAAATGAAGATTTCAGCCCAAAATTCGGCAAGGGAAAATAAATTTTGGTGCAGAAAAGTTTAGTTGTGCATTTGGACGTTTTATTCTTAAATTTATAAGACCAATGTCATCTCTTCTATAAAACAGTCATTTCCTATCATTTCCAGTTTTTCACTATTTTTGTTTTAGAAAAAGGTAGGTTTTCCTACCTAAATGGTATTTTTCATATATATTGCCAATAATCTATATATCTTACTTGTTGAGCAGTTTTTAAAATAAATCCTAACTTCAATTTTTTATTGGTAGACTCAAATGTATGACAAAATGTGGGTTTTCTCCTTAAAATTTCAATCTTTAACAATTATATTCAAAAAAGCAAGATTTTACCCAAAAATTACAGTCAAGGAAAGAATATATTCTGCTGTAAAAAAAATTAATCGAACATTTCCAGGTTGAAATTTGAGATATGAAACTTATTTTTACTGTATGTTACATAAAATGGACATTTTCTTCAATTTCCAGTTTTTAGCGATTTTCATGAAAAAACACATCCTTTTACCCCAAAATTCCAATTTTCCCATGGAAATACAAAAGCCGATTTTTAATATGTTGTTTGCATGTGTTTTCTTGCATGAATAATCAAAATTTCATTTCTGTTGCAATTAGTTTGAGGTTTTGCTCATTTTTGAGCTAGATTGACTAGACTATTTGTATTATTCTAATATTTACATAAAGGCTTTTTCTTCCCTGATTAAAACAACTAATATAAGTGACATCATAATTTAACAAATTAATGCGATTCTCACGGTACACACTCGTGAATGAGAGAGAGAGAGAGAGAGAGAGAGAGAGAGAGAGAGAGAGAGAGAGAGAGAGAGAGAGAAGTAACCCGCTATACATGTACATATACATGTACAGAGACCCGGTTCGGAATACACCAACATTGAATTTGAAAATGTTATTGATCGTGTCGTCAGGTGTTTGGCCTAAATGGAAAAAAAAATTGTAAAAACTACATTCAACAGTAAATTACAAATAAATACACCAGGATAAGTACATATATATTATTTCTCTTCTACACTCTTATCTTTTTATGAAAATGTAATGTAACGCGTTCATTTTGGGAGGAAAAATTATCACGCAGTTGAACTCGATTTTGACATACAAAGGAAAATTGGAATAAAACACAAACATACAATAAATCAGAAACATACATGTGCATACAAAGGAATGTCATTGAATAAGTAGATTAAAGCGGCTAATTAGGAAAAATAAAAAATAAATATCGAGACCGGGACCGGCTTTTATCACTTTTTTACTTCTCGGTCCCGGAGTTTTCACATATTATTTTACGAAAGACGACAATAATATTATCAATCAACTATCAGAATGCAGGCATGATGTCATATCTAAATTAACGAGAAATTGGGGCTAAAATACTCTGATGTATTCTGTTTTTATCGAATAAAAAAAATCTGGGACTGGGACCAAAGACCGGATTTTAGTCACGGGACCAAGACCGAAGACCGGGACCGAGACCGGGTTTTAGTCAGTACCGTCAAGGTGGCGCATGATATTCAACACTTCAATGTAGCATTGGCATATTCCTCGACTAGAATAGTTGCACTTTATTTACCTACTGCGTAAACGCAACACGCAGTAGTCGTGCAGTCATACACCTACCTAATACACCAATAGTTTTGATAATAAAATTTTAGAAAACCGAACCCACTGATTCCAACACTTTAAAATCATTTTGTAAGTAAATGCAATACCCCCCCCCCCCCCTCTCTCTTTTTATTAATCCTGCTGATCATAATCATACAGGATGTCAAGCTATTGAAGCTAACAATCGCAATTGCTCATAAACATAAATAATTTAATTAAGTGCACATCATTACTCATAGGAAGTAATTGCCCCCCCCCCCCCCCCCCCCGTTTATATATGCTGTGCTAATCTAAAGAAAGACAAATGGAAAGGGGGGGGGGTCTATCGTCAGGTTTTACATCACCAGGCCTGTTATAACCAAGGGATTGTTATTTTCAGATGCAAAATAAAAAAAAAACAAAAAAAACAACAACAACAAAAAAAACAACAAAAAACCAAACAACCCAATAACAACAAAAACCATTGGGAGGTTTTCTGCTGCACAATACAAACCCTAAATTTAGATCCACCACTGTTTCAGTTACATGTATATTACCGTATGACGTCGAAACATATCTACAGTGACGTCACACATCTATCGTCATAATATATGATGATCGGTGATATGACTTTTTTAAAAACGTTTCTATGCGAGATTTGTGTATTCCATTGAAATACATAAACTCTGAAGTTACATATTTGATCAAAAATGCGTCCGAAATACCCAAGGAATAGAACATTTAAAAATACAAGAAGGGGGTACCGGAAGTCCTGTCCACAAGCACCTGTGATCCCATATTTAGGTAATCGTTTCAAGTAAGGGATTGGCCTTCTTCCAGTAAAAGTAAATTTATCGCTGCAAAAAAAAAAAAACCCAAAAAAAAAACAACAACAAAAAACCATTCAGAAAAGGGGGTAGTAATGTCCATCGGTGCCTGTGATTACAATGATGGATCACCAATATGTTTGTATATTAATGACTGAGAATAAATGGTTTAGCAATACTGTGAATCTTCTTAATTTGGGAAGGGGTACCATATTTCATCACAAAGGTATATAACACCTTATGTTTTCGTATCTTTAATAATAGAAAGAACTATGAATTACACGACTATTTGAAATTCCCAATTGCGAAAGTAGTACGCTCTAAATTAACAATGCTAAGAATGTCTGTCCGCCCTTTAGAAATTGAAACTGGCAGATATTCAAAACCATCATGTATTTCAAAAGAACATCGTTTTGTCAATTTTGAAAAACTACTATTGAAAATGAGTTACATTTAACTAATGTAATATGCAATACTAAATTGCATACATACAGTTTGGTGTCACAGATACATGTCAAATATATATACTCGTATATGAACTGTTAGTATAAATTAGTTGATTAATTAATTATCAAGATTGTATGCCAACATGTTTGGTAAATCAATAAATTGAATTGAATAAATTTACTTTGCTTAATTAACAATGCAAATATATGATATAAAGTTAATTCAGTGACCGTACGTTCAACTGCACTGCTGATGAAATTTTCTTACTTTGTTTTCATAGTCTAATATCAATTTTAATCACCCCTGCCGAATTTCCTCCCAGGCCTGTGCTTTCTTCTCTGCAGTAAGAAATTAAGGGTGAAAGCGTCGGGTTTCATATACGGCTTGCGACAAAAGAATTTACGATATAAGATTACAATACGTTTTGTAAAACTGTCCCATGATACACCGTAAGTTCTTCAAATTTATGATATAAAGTTAATTCAGTGACCGTACGTTCAACTGCACTGCTGATGAAATTTTCTTACTTTGTTTTCATAGTCTAATATCAATTTTAATCACCCCTGCCCAATTTCCTCCCAGGCCTGTGCTTTCCTCTCTGCAGTAAGAAACTTAGGATGGAGACTTGTCAGCGTTTTTTAACGTAAGTGGGTCTCCATAGTTTGAGTGACGTAAAATTTTTGTTGTTAGTTTTTGGAGAATAAACAATTAATAAATGATTTTATTGAAATAGAAATAGCAATTTTGTATCATTTACTAGTAGAATTCATTGAATTTTCAATGCTTCAATAAACGCACGAAAAAAATTACGACAACCATCTTAGCTCTTGCGAACGTAAACAACATGGAAAAATCACAGGCACCTGAAGTATGGATATTACTACCCCCCCCTTTTTTTCATAATTTTTGTTGTTGAAATGTATGAATTCCCAGTCTATCTCATCCCTCTTTCGATTCATGTAATCGTTTCACGCTTTTTGTAAGCTTTAAAGATTGGCCTTCTACCGGTATAATAAAATACACAAGGTAAGAAACAAAAATTTGTAAACAAACAGGGGGTCCCCGTTTCCGGGCACATTTTCCAAGTAATTACAGCGTTACCTAAGGAATTTTGACGAGCGGCAGGTCGGGGAGATGTCATACTACAAGTCTCTTCAACTCAAAACCCATCTCATCTCTTTTATTTGACACAATCTTGCGTGCATTGATCGGACAGGGCTTCATCTCTTCCACTGGCAGCCAAAAAGGAGGTCACAGAGTACGAATTTGTTGTACGCGCCGTGTGATTGGTTCGCAAAGACATTGCTTAGTCTCGAGATCATCCGAAGGGTCTCGGGATTATTCGAGGACCAATCACACGACACGTTATAAATTCGTACTCTGTGACCTCCTTTTTGGCTGCCAGTGGAAGAGATGAAGCCCTGTCCGATCAATGCACGCAAGATTGTGTCAAATAAAAGAGATGAGATGGGTTTTGAGTTGAAGAGACTTGTAGTATGACATCTCCCCGACCTGCCGCTCGTCAAAATTCCTTAGGTAACGCTGTAATTACTTGGAAAATGTGCCCGGAAACGGGGACCCCCTGTTTGTTTACAAATTTTTGTTTCTTACCTTGTGTATTTTATTATACCGGTAGAAGGCCAATCTTTAAAGCTTACAAAAAGCGTGAAACGATTACATGAATCGAAAGAGGGATGAGATAGACTGGGAATTCATACATTTCAACAACAAAAATTATGAAAAAAAGGGGGGGGGGTAGTAATATCCATACTTCAGGTGCCTGTGGGAAAAATCAAGGCGGCAAGGGCAGTTTGTGAAATCTGTTACCGCAAATAGATAGAACATTGTCGCCAAAGTTCAATGAAAAGGATGGGAGAAAAGCATTGTTCTCTTACAGCATGATTATGCAATTTCCTCCAATAGAGACAACAACAGCATCGTTCCACACATGGCACTGACAGACGACGCGACATGTCAAATGACAATAATACTGTCGCACACGAAGAAAATGTAAGTGAAATGTACACCATCTGTTCTTTTGGGAATAGTAAATCTTTAATTATTATCTTCCGTAAGTCAATACAACTCCTGTATATATTCTATAAAATTGAAGGCCCACAAAATATTTGTGTACACATGTATAACCTACATGTACGTAGCTTATACGTCATGACTCTTTACTAGTCAGTGCAGTGTACGTACACGCACATTCACATGAATTTTTAATACTCAGGTACACTGACGTAAATATGTATCAACCAAATTAAACATCGTCAATGAAACAATGATAATTACGTGCATGAAAGATGCACATTTTCTCAAAACCCCATTCCAGTGTTCGTGTGTTTATAATTAGAGAGAAAAAGTATGGTGTCCCAGTCAGGTCTAAAATTAGTAAATCATCTGATGTGGATTTTTTAAAAATTGGCTCTTATTAAAAGTAATAGGGTTGATCATTATCAACAAAAGCACTGTATTAAATGTGTTTATAATTAAAGAGAAAAGTATGGTGTCCCAGTCAGGTCTAAAATTAGTAAATCATAATGTATGATGTGGATTTCAAAAAAAAAAATGAAATCTTAATTGCTCTTATTGAATGGAATGGGGTTGATCATGAACAAATTACAGAAGTCTTTTTTTATCATTTATTTTTTTAAAATAAGTGATTGTTTTGAGAATCAATTATTTTTAACTATTATAAATATTTTTGAGATGTGAAAATGCATTCATGAAGTGTTTTAATGAAGGGATAGAATGCTTTTCATTTATATTGAAATAACAATTCTCTCTATGGTGAACTGATCAGATGTGTCCAATGTCACTAAGATGCCCATTGTTTTGGATGGACTAAATTACTGTAGAAAGGACGATAAGCATTTAGATTGCTCATAAGTATTCAATGTTTTATTACATTGAAATTGCAACAACAAAAAATATTGAAAAAATTCTATGCATGTTTAAATTATTGAACTATTTTTTTCACAAGGTATATGAAAACCCTAGGGTAAATTCACAGTGGAGAACTGGCAGAAGAGTTAATTTCCAAATAAAAAAAACTTGATACATTTCTTTTATTAAAAATGTAGACTTCTCTTCACAATATTTCATTAAATCTAGATAATGATGACTATCAAAATTTTAGGAAGCAATCAACAGTACTGATGGAGATGAGAGAAGGAGAAAATTTCAAGTGTGAGATTACATTTGATGAGATTGATATGACAATGGTACGTGCACCAGAGCCAACTGTCAAACAGCACTCCAGCCAGCAACATTTTCCTCTTGTATTCTTTGACTTGGAATCAAAAGGATTAGGTTTGTTACTTTTTACTACCTGCTCAATATTCAAATTGATTGTTCAGTTGAGAAAAGAGGTTCTTAAATGAATACATGTATTATATTTTGGTGTTAATTCATTTTCCAGATAGAGATTATCATATTACACAGCTGCCGTGTTTGGCGAAGAAAAGTTTTCCACCTATACCTTTCCAAAAATACCTATAACAGCAAAAGACTCAGAAATAACAGAAATCGAAAATGCTAATGGAAATATGTTTAGCAAAAATGGAAAATGTAGAAGTCAATCCATGGAAAATAGATGCTCCTCTTAATTTTGTTTCAAAATTTCAAACTAAAGTAATTCTGCATTTACAATATATAGCAATGTATGAATGTTAACAAATATGAATGTTTATTGTATACTATACTCAATTTAACATGTTCTGTTTATGAGAGAGAGAGAGAGAGAGAGAGAGAGAGAGAGAGAGAGAGAGAGAGAGAGAGAGAGATTATTACAAGAATTGGAAAGTAACTGCAAAAATTATGGGCAAACTGCATCAGTAATGATGGACACGGTGGTGATATTGTTCTCTGAATTTTGATACAAATTAATGTACCAAATGAAATTATCCTATTAAATTTCCATTTTCATTTCAAATGAAAACGATTGAAGCTCAACACAATGTGTTTTTATTCATTAAAATGCATCAAACTAAGTTATAATTAAAAATAAGTTTAAAAAGAACTGTATTTCAGTTTTAAGAACTAATGATGGAGAAAATTCGGATTAGACTGCTTGAAAACTCTAGTCCACGAAAGCAGCTAGCTTGTGATTGTTGCTTTTAAAAAAAAATCACATTTTTCAAAGCATCATAGCAAATTATGACTGATAATTTGCTTATAACACTAATAAATTTTGATATTGTATATGTAGTCGCTTTAAATGAATGTAAAATTTAAATTTGAAATAAACCTCATCATTTTAAGTAAAATTACTTTCTTAAATGGGTGATGACCTGCAATCTTTTTTCTTGAGGAATAAACTATAAGGAATTGCCTATCTTTTGGCAAAATTAGAGGAATTTGTAAATATATGGTCATTGTATAATTTTCATAAGAACTTTTATTGTTTTGGCTCAAAAAAGTAAAATTTTAAAATTAGACAGAGGAAATTCGAATTAGAATAGGAACAAGTTTGGGGTATATATTAATAAAAATTTCCCTAAAATATACAATTGCTATATCATACTGTATATTCATACTAAAATATTTGAAAATCAACATCAAGAATTTTTTCTATGAACACTTGTGTAAGGTATGGTTCAATTTTGCAATTTTATCGGGGAAAAGTGCTATTTTTAGAAAGTGAACTTCCGCTCACTTTGACGCAAAATTAAGGCTGATGACCCCATGATTTCTTCATCTTTTTGAATTAAGTGTGTCTTAATGCACATTCTGTGAAAAAATGAAAACTTTTTAATTACAATGAAGTTGACAAGACTCCATCCTTAAAAGATTTACCTTTTTTTTTGTGAAACGGGCCCGAGGCGTCTACTCTTCCCTGAGTGAAGTGCCGTACCGCTACTTCCGTAGCCACGTCAGTCTTTGTGCGCTTGATGCATGGCTAGCCCTGTTTAACACTCGGTGGTCATTGTTAATCTCGGGTAGCTTCTTGACTCGCCGCATTTCGGATTGTCAAGCTGATGCAGTAGACACTGACATTAGTATCAAAACAGACGATACGGTGAAAATGGTGGGTTTTGCAAATAATGTGTGATTAGAAAACATTCCTGGAAATAGCATGTGGAGAGGGACTTAGCCCCTTATTCATATGCAAATCACGAATTTCTTCTCACAGGTTAAAAATCGAAATGGATTGGTTTATCAACATCCATAGAAAAGACCGAATATGCACTAAATGCAGAACTAATACTATTGAAAATGAAATGCATTTTTTTGATAACATGTGATATGATAACGAAAGAAAAAAATTTGAATTTATTGGGAAAAAACCTCCAAATTTTTCTGCTTTAGAAAATCAACAAAACCTATTTTGGCTACTCAACTCAAAAGAGAAAGAAATTCTTGATCTTTTGGGCTTATTTATCAAAAATAACATAATACAGACCTATAAGCATGTAGGACATATTGTAGTAGAATTACGTTTGCTTAAATATGCCTTGTCATCTATTGTTATATTATTTTAAATATCAAAAAGGTTTTGCAGTTAAAATTTTGAAATTACTGCTCTGCATATGGAAGGTGGAGAAAGACAGACAAAGGTGTTCGAAATAAGCGAGTAAAACCCACCAGCCGCTAAAAAGCTCAGTGTTACGAGGACTTGAGAAACGGGGGTGGAAGAGCACAACTTCTCAAAGTTTCGCGTGTGAGAGACAGGGCGAGCAGATGTAAAAAAAAAAATGTGTCAGACCGAAATCAGTACCTCTTAAATACTTCTATATATTTCACACCAATTTTCTAATGGATTTTCGCGGTTCACGAATCTGTTGGGTTGATGTTGCTGTTGTGATCTCTTGTTAATCGCCATATTTGAGCAATACTTTCTGACTTAAGTCTGATACGGAGGAAACTTAAGTTTTCACTCAAGTTAAATAACAAAGTTGCTGAGTTATTTTCTAAAAACGCAGAAATGTGAGTTCTAAGATTTGAGAGAAATCTAAAAGAAAGAAAAAATTGAGGAAAAACTAACTCAAGACTTAAGTCAAAATTTTGACTAAAGTTTCTTCCAAGAAATTCAGGCCAAGTTGTATTGTCAAACAAGATCGTTATGACGGCCATAGAATTTTCGAAATACTGACTTTAAACGAGACTGTTGACACCCATGTAACGTTAATCATTGCTACAAACAGGCACAGAGCGCTAAGTACACACATTCTAAAGCGACACTTCACTACAATGTCTCACTATGAGTGAACAATGCTCGACAGGACATAAAACAAATTCTAGCTCATGAATGAGTGCAAGATAAGCAATTTAAGAATTTAGATTACGAAGAGAACCCCAATATGTGCATCTTTCTTAATGTCCATCACGTACGGCCAGTACTTCTGTGTCCTACTGACCTTTAAAAGTTGGGATCTATGTTTGGTGACATTAAGTATGGTAGAGAGCAGAGAAACACAGTAAAATTTGGATGAAATGATAATGTAATAAAAACAACATAGAGACTTGAGCAAGTCTTAAGCTGATACTGTGTATGGAATTTAAATCGTTTCAAGATATACGTGTATCACTTACTGGTGGATCGATTAAATAAATCGCTATTAATTTTCCTTTATTCATGAGCAAAATCGAAAAGGAGAAGATAGCGAACAGATCTAGGGGTGGTCAGTGAAGATAACGAACAGATCTAGGGGTGGTCAGTGAAGATAACGAACAGAGGAAGATCTAGGGGTGATGTACATTTCTCTTCTTCACTCTTTACTCCGGTTCCTTCTTCCTCTCCATTTTCCTGAAGGTTTTCCTCCTTAACCCCTTCTCCCATCATTTTCATTAATTAAAATTATTTTTAAAAAAATGCTAATTCAGATTTTCTCGTTTCAGTATTTCGTTCATTTCTATACTAATACAAAAGAAATACCGGTAATCCAATGGATAAACAGTAAGGACATGGTTTCATTACGTGTACGTATTTAAAAAAAGTTTGACGATTCAATTGCGTATAATTTTGTATTTCATTGATTATCATGTCATTTATATGTGATGCAGTGTTTTTGTGAATAATGAATAATATAATTTATGATATGAAGGGCAGACTGAATTCAAAACTTTATCAAGCGCAAACCTCTTTCAACGTAATGTGACCATGTGTATTAATTATCCACTAAGAAAGCCGTCACTGTCAGGCTGTGTGACATCGAATACGTGTAGTGACCCTTACAATCTCTCAAGACAACAAATGATAAATTTCATCCCTCCTGCTGATAAGGAATTTTTACAAAATATAAACACTGATGGGACAAAACCCGTGAGCGACTCGGTAGAGTTCGTTGTCGGATACTATTATAGCGTCCACATTGGGGAGGATTAAGCGGAGTAATACAGACATGGCACCTGGACTTTCTTGTCAGCTACCGACAAGGAAAACCTGTCGTTATATCCTCAGCCTCGTTTGGAGTACTCGTAACCTTCTGATTGTCATTATTACCCCCATCATTCTGCTCCCGATGCTAACACTAGTGAAAGGAAACGTAAGTCTGCTTAAATTTCATTATCATTTACTTGACCTTCCTATATAGATGAATGCTGTCATTTCTGAACTCATTAAAAGGCTATGATAGACGTAATATATTCCCCACAGATGGTTTCAATATAAATAGTCTTAAGTTTAAGTGTCATTTGTATAAACATTATGCATGTACATGTTCTCGTAAGGAGACTTACAGATTGTTTTATTTGAATTTTCATTTGATCTGGTAAATCTGTTCTTCTGAATTTATAATTGAAAAAAATATGGGGATTCATTCTAACATTGTAAATTTTTGGGTATTATAGAAAAGCGTTGTTAAGTACACGAGTTCAATGTGAGACTCAGAATAACGTCTTTAACCGTGTCACAGAAGCCATTCTATGTACCCTATTTAGCAAAGTACATTTTGTAAATACCCTTAAGCTGCCGTCAGATGAAGATAACCCATGACCCACTTGGCAGCCAAATTTGTTCGACCATGGAGGCTATTCTGTGCAATCTGAGGTCATATCCCTATTGCGATGTCCGTTAATCAATGTTAACATATTGCGAGTCATGTAGTCCTCGTATGGTGAACTAACCCTTCACAAAAGTTGATAATACAGGTACAAACAGCAACGAAAGATTCGTTTTTATAAGTTTTGCTGAAATCTTACGTAGCGAACACTCTACCAATGAGCTATCGCGACCGCTTGTTGATTGGTTGTATATTGTTTAACGTTTCCCACTTTTTCATTCATATGGAGACGTCACCATTTCCGGTGAAGAGCAATAGAGGAAATACCTGCATAGGAGTTATTTCCCATTGACAACAATTTTATATATATTGAAAATAATTGGTTGTCTATGAAAAATAAAAACTTCTTCAGTATCAATAGTTTACCAGATTTTTTAAAAAAAATCTTATCCAATGATTAAGATTTCTATTCCCAAGAAAAATATATCATGCGCAAAGTTAAACTTACAAAGATTTCTGTATAAACCTATTACATCACCTGAATATCGATCTACCCTAAGCAGGGAGTGATCTTTATCATGCCAAACTGCTGTGACACGATATCTCGGTGTTTGCGATCTCATCCGAAGGACCGCCCCATTTAGCCACCTCTTACGACAAGCAAGGGGTACCGAGAACCTATTCTAACCCGGATTAATTACATGTACGTTTTGAAATGTAAATAACATATCCTCATTTTACCATACATGTATTTAACCTTAAATTCTCGTATGAAGTTTTCCAAGCAAATCAACTGAATCTCATTTGTCAGTTACAGTCTTGTACTTGTAAGGTACTTGTACAATGAAAATTCTTAAATGATCATGAACACCTTCCATATAATGATGGTCTTTGGATTGACAGAGATTTCCAAGCAAACTCCCAAAACTAAATCCGGTAGTAGAATTGAAACCCACAATCCACATTTTACATGTAATTAGAAATTGACATTTATTGAATGATTTGTTGTAGGAAGCAAAATGTGCGTACTGTATTGTTGTAATGGCGATATTGTGGATAACAGAGGCTCTTCCCATTGCCGTGACGTCACTATTACCCATTATCCTGTTTCCAATGGTAGGGTTGTTGAGTGCAAAAGATGTCTCCAACAAATATCTTAATGTAAGTACATTTAAAACAACTATTATAATCTTGACTATATATGTTTCGGTTAGATGTGTAGGTCACCCGAGTAAATTCTATTACTATTACAATTGGTTGTCGACCGTCGTGTGTAAGCAATTGAATATTTCAACTCCTTCTTGCTAACTACCATTCCAATTCTTTGCAAATTTGGTATAAAGCATCTTTCGGACAAGGGGAACATAAATTTGCAGGACTTTTGCATCCCCGGGGCCCTAGGGGCGGAGCAAAAATTAAAAAATTTCAAAACCCGTCTTCTTTACAATCGCATATGTGCAAGAAAACCTAAATGTATAGTGATGTAGAACAAGAAGGCCTCTACCAAATTTGTAAATTTCATGATCCCCGGGTTAAGTGTTCTGACCCCAGGGCGGGGCCAAACTTACTATATAGTGTTTAATTGTAAAACACTTCTTTAGTGCTATTGATACGAAATTGAAATTAAATAGATATTGAACAAGAGCAGGTACTCTTTTCCCAAAATTGTAAATTTGATGATCCCAAGGGTAGGGGTTTTGGTATAAGGGTGCGGGCAAAATGGTCAGTTATTAAATGTGTGAACAATAGAAATTTTTCCTTCTTGATAACTACCATTCCAATTCTTTTCAAATTTGGTATCAAGCATCTTTGGAACAAGGAGGACGTAAATTGTAAATTTCAAGATTCCTGCACCGCTTGGGGCGTTAGGAACTTAGGGACAGGGCAAAAACAGCCCAAAGTTGGCCAATTTTCAAAAATCTTCTTCTCGAGATCTGCATAAGTTTAAGGAAAACTAAAAGCATAGTGACTTAGAAAAGAGAGGCTTCTACCAAAATCGTAAATTTCATGATCCCCGGTGCCACACTTCGTGTAAAAACACTTCAATAACATCCTCTTTAGTGCTATTGATACTAAATTGAAACTAAATGGATATGTAGAAAGACCAGGTAGTCCTTTACCAAAATTGTAAATTTGATGATCCCAGGGATAGGGGTTCTGGTATTAGGGTGGGGCCAAAATGGTCAGTTTATTAAATGTGTGGACAATAGACATTTTGAACTTCTTGATCAGTACCATTCCAATTCTTTCCATTGGTATGAAGCATCTTTGGGACAAGGGGGCATAAATTGTAAATTTCAAGACTCCTGGGCCCCATGCGACAAGGCAAAAACTGCCAAAAATCGTCTTCTCCACAACCACAAATGTGTAAGAAAAACTAAATGCATAGCGATGTAGAGCAGGAAGGCCTCTAAAAAATTGTAAATTTCATGATTCCTGGGGTAGGGATTCTGACTATAGGGTGGGACCAAACTTAGTGTTTATGTGTAAAACTGATATTTAGAAGGAGTAGGTAGTCCTTTACCAAAATTGTAAATTCCATGATCTTAGGGGTAACGATTTGGTTTCAGGGTAGTGACAAATTTATAATAACGATTTGAAGTTTGCTGAATAAAATCTAAATGCATACTTAGGAATATCAGAAAAGGATTTACAAAAAGAGGTGAATTTCACAACCCAGGGTTTTGACTAGGATGGGTCCATATTATTCATATCTTTTAATGTTAATGTACATATTATATTTTGTAAAGGCTTTCATCAGTGCATGCACTTTACAAGGCATTGAAGTTTTAAGAGCACATCTTGTTTTATACAGTTGCTGAACATTGGAAGTTAGCTTACATATTCAGAACACGAAGTGTTTTTCCCCCTACATTTCATGCCCTTTGGGAGTAACTTGATAATTTTCAATAGTACTCAAGTGACGGATACGGTCTGTGGGCTGATTGTTTCCTTTATCGAAGCACACTTTTACAAATCACCTCATTTGTAGTCAGTTTCATTAACAATATGTATTTTCAGGACACCGCCATGTTGTTTGTTGGAGGTCTGATCGTGGCAGCAGCCATTGAGTACTGGAACATCCACAAACGTCTGGCCCTCAGAGTCCTCATGCTTGTTGGGTCCGAACCAAGATGGTAAGACCCTTTTAAATTCAATGTAGAAGGATTTCCTCGACACAATATCAATCGCAATTTTTCCTTGAGTAATTATCCTCTGTATGAAAGATGAAGATAACGAACAGTGATCAATCTCATACATTTGTAAGTCCTATAAGCAATACAAAATAGAGAGTTGGGCAGACACACCAGAGGTGGGATCAGGTGCCTAGGAGGAGTAAGCATTCCCTGTCTACCGGTCACACCCGCCGTGAGCCCTTTATCTTGATCAGGTAAACGGAGTTATCCTCAGTCAAAATCAGTGTCCCAAGGAAGTCCTAACAATCGGTATGACACACGTCAGACAGCATTTGACCCAATGGTAGGTTGTATTGGCAAACTAGATTGTTATAATGACCATAGAATTTGCGAAATGTTGACTTTAAACGAGACTGTTGAAACTCCTGTACCATCAACTTGTTTGTCAATAGCCTACCTCGATTTGAAAAGTTCATCTCTTAGGTATATCAAACTTTTTTCAATTTCCAAGTCTAAACAAAATTTTGATACATCGTAAACTAGTGGTTAATGGAATCTCCAGGTAGACGTTATTTATAGGGAATTCTCAGGTAAAACTAGTGGTTAATGGAATCTCCAGGTAGACGTTATT
This sequence comes from Ostrea edulis, assembly GCF_947568905.1. Taxonomy (NCBI): domain Eukaryota; kingdom Metazoa; phylum Mollusca; class Bivalvia; order Ostreida; family Ostreidae; genus Ostrea; species Ostrea edulis. The sequence continues at coordinate 76,296,456 of NC_079164.1, read as the reverse complement.
TATAGGGAATTCTCAGGTAAAACTAGTGGTTAATGGAATCTCCAGGTAGACGTTATTTATAGGGAATTCTCAGGTAAAACTAGTGGTTAATGGAATCTCCAGATAGGAGTTATTTGAACTGTATGGACGGAGCGGCGACCTTTACCTTATATGATATATCCTTCTCTAGTATGTACAATATGTCGTAGTGTAGTATATTGATTATGTCTCCCCTTCCCAGAAGGAAGACACATTGCTTCCGCTTCTTTTTCTTCCTCTTGTCATACAAAGTTTGTCCGGATCATTACCGTTTTTGTCTTTAGACATACATGTAGACATATGGTATGTAGGTATACCATGATACTATTTTTTATTACCTTCGACCTTTTAGGGAAAAGTAAAATAATGATTTTATTTGTCCGTATCACAACCTTTCAGCTCACCTGAGCTGAAAGCTCAAGTGAGCTTTTCTGATCGCCTGTTGTCCGTCTGTCTGTAAACGTTTTACATTTTAGACTTCTCCTTCAGAACCACTGGGCCAATTAAAACCAAACTTGGTCAAAAGCATCCTGGGGTGGAGGGCTTTCAAGTTCAAATGAAGGGCCATGTCCCCTTCAAAGGGGAGATAATTACAAATATACAAAAATAGGGTTGGGTCATTTAAAAATATTCCTCTCAAGAACCACTAATCTGATATTTACGTGAAAGCTTCCTGACATAGTATAGATTCAATTTTGTTAAAATCAGGTCCCCCGGGCGTAGAATGGGGCCCCAATAGGGGATCCAAGTTTTACATACAAATATATAGGAAAAAATCTTTTAAAATCTTCTTCTCAAGATTGTTTGATGTTTTCCACCACACACATTTCGGTTGAGCATCACTGAAGAGACATTATTTGTCGAAATGCGCATCTGGTGCATCAAAATTGGTACCGTATAAGTTTTACATTATGACCCCTGGGTCGAGGCCTCTGCTGGTGGACTGTTAGTCCCCGAAGGTCTCTACAGCCCAGTAGCTAAGTATTTCGTTACTAGCTTGAAAATACGGATGTATATTTAATTGCTGTTATAAAATTTAGAAATTCATTTCAAAATTAAGGATTATCTCCCTCATGCATAGCTCTTATCCTTACACGAATTTGACTCCATGCCTTTTTTTTTGGCACGCTGTTTTTGGCTATATAGAGCTTTAAAACTTCATTGTTATTTCGGATTTCCAACATTTCGGTTGAACATCACTAAAGAGACATTATTTGTCGAAATGCGCATCTGGTGCATCATAATTGGTACCGTATAAGTTTTACACTCAACAGTTTTTCAGTTATATGGTGGCGCCCAGTTTTTATTGGTGGAAGAGAGAAACCAGATACAAGGTACATATGTACCTGGGAAGAGACCACCGACCTTCCGAAAGTAAACTGGGTAACTTTCTCACTTACCGGCGCGAGCGGAATTCGAACCCGCGCTGACAGAGGTGAGAGGCCGTATGATGTTGAGCGCAATGCTCTAACCACTCGGCCACGGAGGCCCCTTCTTCTTCTCAAAAACCACAAAGCCAGAAAAACTGATATTTACATGAAAGCTTCCTGACATAGTGCAGATTCAAGTTCGTAAAATCCATGTCCCCCAGGGGTAGGATGGTGTCATAATAGGGGATCAAAGTTTTACATACAAATATATTGGGGAAAATCTTTTAAAAATCTTCTTCTCAAAAACTACTGGGCCAGGAAAGCGGAAATTTACATGAAAGCTTCCTGACATAGTGCAGATTCAAGTTTGTAAAACTCATGTCCTCCGGGGGTAAGTTGAGGCGACAATAGGGGATCAAAGTTTTACATAGAAATATATAGGGAAAATCTTTAAAAATCTTCTTTTTAAGAACCACTGGGCCAGAAAAGCTGATATTAACATGAAAGTTTCCCGACATAGTGCAGATTTAGGTTTGTTAAAATCATGTCCCCTGGGGATGGAATGGGGCCACAATTGAGATCAAAGTTTTACATACAAATATTAGGGAAAATCTTTTAAATCTTCTTAAAAGTTTCTTGATGTAGTGTAGATTCAAATTTGTTAAATTCATAGCCCCCGGGGGTAAGTTGAGGCGACAATAGGGGATCAAAGTTTTACATACACATAAATAGGGGAAATCTTTAAAAATCTTCTTCTCAAGAACCACTGAGCCAGAAAAGCTGAAGTAAACACGAAAGCTCCCTGACATAGGGCAGATTCAAGTCTGTCAAAAATTATGGCCCCTGGGGCTAGGATGGGGCCACAATAGGGGATCAAAGTTTTACATAACTAATAAATAGAAAAAAAAGTATTTAAAATTGTTCTCCTTAAGAACCATTGGGCCAAAGAAGTTTACGTTTGCACGAAAGCTTCCTGACATAGTGCAGATTCAAGTTTGTAAAAATCATGGTCCCCGGGCGTAGTTTTGGGCCATAATAGGGATCAAAGTTTTACATGCGAATATATAGGAAATATCTTTAGGTATGAGTCTGGGTAACTCAGGTGAGCGATGTGTCCCATGGACCTCTTGTTTGTCTTTTGACATAGGCCTATGATATTCAGTATGCGGGCACAACATAAGGCAGTGTGTCGCGTGCCATTTTTGATGACCTTTAACGTAAAAGTCAAATAATAGAAATTTCGGGTCACTGTTTTGTCTGGACCATAACTTTTATGTCTTTTAACATTGGCATTTGATATAAGAGATGTGGGTATATTATGACAAGACTGTGTAGCGTGTCAATTTTGATCTCTAATAAATGTTAAAAAGGTATGGGAGATGGATACATCAGTTTTAGTCTGCTAAAGCAATTCTTCCAATTTTTTAAAAACTTTCATGTTGGTATATCAAATGTAGATAGAAGTTGATGTCCAGTAAAGGGTTATACTTAAGGGCACAGTAATTTAGCCTTTTGAAAAACACAGCGCGTACAGCAAATCAAACATGATGGAGTATAAATAGCGTTTATATCTATCGATTATTGAAAAGGATTAAGAAAAATGAATAATCTACACGCCTATCTAAATACCTCCTTTTTTACCAATAAAATGAATTATAAGAAGGTGTTTCCAGGTTGATGCTTGGGATGATGTTACCCACGTGGTTTCTGTCTATGTGGATCAGCAACACAGCCACCACGGCCATGATGATTCCTATCGCGAATGCTGTCTTGGTTCAGCTCAAAGAAACACGTATTACAAAAGAGGCTGAAGGTGACGATATAGAAGACCTAGGTTTGGACAAAGGATTGTCTATTATAATTATTATTAATTCCAAGAGAGTTACACTGTAAAATTTACTCACAGTGTATGATTCAGTTTTAAGATGATTAAATTTATTTATTCAGCTAATTTGTAGAAAAGGTATGATTTTATTTCGTATATTTTCATAAGAAAAGTGCCACGCATACTCTGCATTTATCGAAAGAACAGTCTTATCTATCTGTTTATACGCATAAGTATACATGTAGGTTAACGCGGCCAAGGCAAAAACAGGGCTTAAACTCACAACCCCCCTGGTCAAGAACCGATCGGTCTAACCATAGAGCTACTTTGACAGTCTGAAAAAAGTAACACTGAAAATGTATTGTTGTAGTTGTTCAAGTAGAAATGACAGCGCAGAATGATTCTTTGGGAAAAAATGAAGGCAAAACGACAAAAACGTAAGTTTTCAAGTAAAGTTTACACGCATGTAGGTTATAAAACTTTTTTTCATACTCAAACTCTGTGCTCTGAATCGTACTCATACTCAAAAGTGAAGGTTATAAAACTTTTATAAAATCATTCTCACACTGAAATGGAGTACATTATCAAGAATTTTTGGGTATGTTTAGATGCGTGCTCAGAGTTGTACTCAAAACAAATATGGCTGAGTTTGAGTACGGTAAAAGTTTTATAACATCCGTCCCTGATGTATAAAGATGCTATTTGTATGTCGTTTTACGTTCTATTCGAGAATGTTTCATTCATATTGAGATGTTACCAGGTCTGGAGGTTATAAAATGTTCCGAGTACGAACTCCGTACTCATCCCCACAATCCGTGCTCCATACTCAACCCACAATCCGTGCTCCATACTCAGCCCACAATCCGTACTCCATACTCAACCCCACAATCCATACTCCATACTCATCCCCACAATCCGTACTCCATACTCAACTCCACAATCCGTACTCCATAGTCATCCCCACAATCCGTGCTCCATACTCAGTATTCCACTCTAATTTACTCCGTACCCAACCCCACAATCCGTGCTCCATACTCAGTATTTCACTAATTTACGTATTCCTTTTGAGTATGAGTATCGCTTTGGAGCACAGATTATGGGTTTGAGGACGGTGTAAATACTCAGAAGATTTGATAACCTCCAGGACAGGTGTATGTGAAGTATCACAATTTTGTAGACCTATGTGCAGCGCTCATGTTTTGATACCTCTAAATAAATTGCATATGGTTAATTATTTTCTAGTGAAAAAACGGTTGAAAACGTGGAGGCAGATAGCCCTGAATATTTACGCATGTGCAAAGCCCTGTCGTTAGGTATTGCTTATGCCGCTAATTGTGGAGGTGTGGCCAGTCTTACGGGAACCAACCCTAACGTCATCATGAAAGGTGTGGCTGACAAGTAAGGAGAAATTATTTCTGTGATCAAAACAAATTAGAAGACTGGATAACTCAGAAAGAGTCCGACAAAGAACTTAGTTTATGTAGTATACATGTATGTACTAATATGACACGAAATTCATTAATGTTCCTAAAGACTGAGGAATTATTTTATTACATGAATACTATGTTATTTTCCCAGATCTGCATTCTTTATGTTCAACTGCAGGAGGAACTACTTTTACATAAAATGTAGTGCACTGAATTGGGAGATCTCCTTCAACATCATGTCAGAAAAAAAAACTACAAGTGTTTTTCTTAAATTTGGTATATAATGTGTAAAACATTTAAATAACATCTTCTTTAGTGTTATTGATACTAAAATCAAACTATATGGATATCTAGAGCAAGAGAGAGAGAGAGAGAGAGAGAGAGAGAGAGAGAGAGAGAGAGCAGGTAGCCCTTAGCCAAAATTGTAAATTTTATAATCCCAGGGTAGGGGTTTTGGTATCAGGGTGGGACTAAAATGGTCTGTGATCTAATGTAACCAATTTCGTACACTGGCAAACTAGAAAGTCCAATCCTAATGCATACAATATTTGAAGATCTACAAGAGCGAATCCACTCTTCTGAAATGAAATTAAATTTAACCATAATTTGACAAGTTCAATTGATTGAAAACGACACGAAAATTAAATAATATTTAATAATCTTGTCGCTGTTTGGTGTATATCAGTTTAAATTTAATAGGTAGAAGCGCGGGAAATCATAATTAGATAAACTTTTTAAATGCGTGTTTAAATTGTTGCGCACATGAATTGAATGTCGAACGATATTTTTTAAAAATTCAAATGAATTAATTTTAAAAGAACAATTTTTGAATAATTGCGTGCATTAGGTATGTTATATTTATTGATATCATATACAGTAAATAAAACTTGATTATTAGGAAGTCAATTGGAGCTCCAAATTAAATGTTCCTTATGTAACATGAATTATATCTCTCCGTATTTAAAATTAAATAATGATTTTATGAATACAGTTGTAATTCGTCATGCCAAATAGTAGACCAAAGACAAATGAACGATCGTTCATAATTTCAAAATTTGAAACGCAGTATTGAAAATGTGTTTATAATGGTGGTTTTTGTCCAGTATGGCAATTTAAGGGCAAAAATATGAATACACGTCGTTTCTTCTCGTTAAACGCAATAATCAAAAACATATATAATGCACTATATGAATGACAAATAGAAAAACTGCTATATTGTAAACAGTGGCATGATTTCTTGGATATTGTCCGGCAGTGTACAACCTAATTTCGGTAAAATGTTTTAACTTTTAAAGTTACAAGGCACAGACTTCCCAGAACAGTCCCGGGTCATTCAAAAACTGACACAGTGGACAGTTTTCGGCTTATTACTTACTTTCAAGATCTTTGTCATCACAAAACATGTTTATCCATTTCAAAGTAGTTTATTGAAAACGAAAGTAGGTTTTGAATTAAGTTTACGACATTTACTAATCAAGTAAGATTATATTATAGCTTACGGACTCGCATATGAAACAATATTAAAGGTACAAGTAGGAAATCTGGAGCAAGTGCTTCAGATTTTATAGGCATAATTTGTTAATTTGCAAGTATAGATTACAGTAAGTGTAAGGTACAAAAACTACCTGAAATTCAAAAAGATTCAAAACATTCTACAATTGATACATTTATCTATATATATGGTTCAAAAGCCCAGAATAAAGTCACTGCTGCTGCAGGTATCACAAACGACGTGTTATCTGCACGACCTCCGAATGAAGCAACAATTTATACCGCCGAAGCAAAGGCTATTCAGCTTGCGTTTGAGTATATTAAAATTTCTAATGACGAACATTTTCCTATATTCGCAGACTCCCTATCATATCTACAGTCAATAAACAAAATTTTATTATATACTTTCAATTTCATCTCTTCTTTTTTCTTTAAAAGTTTGCAGGCATATATCACACGATATATGCCCGGAAACATTCCGGCCCGCAAACATTACGTCACAATAAAATTTCTACGCCGTTAATTTTCAAATTTTTCGTGTTTTTCATCTTTTACTCAGTTAAACCGATAAAGTTATTGTTAAAAATAAAATTATTGTTAGTTTCTAAATGAAATTGAAAGTACATAATAAAAAGGTTATAGACTTTGTATGGGAAATATGACGACCTCGTTTTTTGTCGCGAACGGACCTCGCAAGCTCGGTCCGTCTACGGGCCAAAAAACTCGGTCGTCATATTTTCCCATACAAAGTCTATAACCTATAAATATTGATAATCCATATATTTTAGATATTTTGAACCGGTACTATCTTCTACCTAAACAAGGTTAAGTAGCTGAGTTCTGCTGGATCCCAAGCCATATTGGTATCCCTTGCATCACCAAAGCAAACAAAGCGGCAAAAATGCATTTCAAGATGATATTGCACACTTTAAAATTACCTACTCTGATTTGAAATATTTCTTAAAACTACACATGTATATATAAATTCTCTTTGGCAAAACTGTGTAACATCATAATGAAATGCCAGGACGAAGTGATTAATTCAAGAATATGCATCGAACATTCAAAATTGACCCATTCATACCTACTAAGCAAAGAACTTCAGCTTGAATGCATATCTTGTGACTGTCCATTAACTATATATCACATTCTTTTAGAATGCCGTGATTTGACGCCCATACGGAATATACTTTTTGGTAATGTACAATCAATGCAAGGACTTTTTACAAATATTGACGTCAATCATTATATTTACAATATTTACAAGAATGCGATTTTTACAGAAAAATTTGAGTACTTTTATAATAGAACTGTTTATATGCTCGAAAATATCTGTACTTTTACTTGTTTATTATTTTGTGTGTGTGACTTTTATGTCCGTCAGATGGGACGTTAAAGGGTGTCAGGTGTCAAGGATCGCACCCCCATTGGCACGCTAAAGATCGTTTCCCTGATTATCGAAAAAGAGTAGACTAACTGGGGGCCGTCAGGGAAACTCAAACACTCACAACCAAACATATTTCAATGAGGTAACTGTCTTCAAATAGCTGAATTATTGCTTAAACGGCATAATACCGCTATCAGTCAATCAATCCTGCAATTGTTCAACAATGTTTAAATCATACATAATAATTAGATTTAGTTACCTCAAAGAAACTGACACTACAGATCATTTCTGATTGAAACACGCTTAAGACAATTGCAATTCCAAAACTTGGCCATTGCTTATGTATTTTCTCTTCACAATTTTCATACGACCTCCACAAGTACAAATCAATTCACTTTTCAGTAGTCCGAGTTTCTGCATGAAAGAAATGCAAGATTCATTGAATACGATGTAATTGGTAAAGAGAATCCTCATTTTAGATGCTCTTTTCATTTTCATTATGCTTCTCGAAAAATATAGTCGCCGTCATGTACATGTCTGTCCGAACTCATATCTTGAAAACCTTATAAGACATTGAATTAATTGATCACAATTGTTCCTCGAGACAAGGACATTAGGACCAATGTCTTTCAAGGTCATCTTGGAAAGGCCAAGGTAAATAAACGTTCCTTATTTCAACAGTTTGATAAAAAGTTCCCATCTTCTAGACTTTTCATGAGAACAGAGATTTTTGGACAAAGGTCAAATTGGTAAGGTCAAGGTCACTCGGAACATATACCTAAAATAAAGGTGAAGATAACGAACAGTGATCAATTTCATAACTCCTGTAAGCAATACAATGTAGAGAGTTGGGCAAACACGGACCCTTGGACACACTCGAGGTGGGATCAGGTGCCTAGGAGGAGTAAGCATCCCCTGTCGACCGGTCACACACTTATAAGTATAAGAAGTGCCTTATTTTAACAATTTTAGAACAGGTATTGATGTTATACATGTATCACATAATTAAATTATCAAGAAATTTCTGTTCAGACAAAGGTCACTCAAGGTCATTTAGTAATGGTCAAGTTCACTCAGAACAGGCATTGATTTGACCAAAAATACTTCATTTCACCAATATTTCAAGTTAGTGATTTTTTGGACCAAGGTCATTTTGGGCAAAAGGTCAAGGTCACTCAGAACACAGAAAGTTCACATAGTTTCACAAAATATTTTAGATCAGTGTAGGGAATCTTAAAAGTGTATAATATCAGACTCAATTAACATGTCCCACATGTATGTAGAGTATTTCAGGAACGAAATGCTCCATCTCCCGTGACTTTTGCAACCTGGATCCAGTTCTGTCTTCCAATCTCTGCAATCGTTGTCGTGTTTATATGGATATGGCTACAATTCGTTTTCCTTCGATGCAGGTAAGATTTAGATATATGTATACATCATGGATTATCATTGTTTATATGGGCATTTACACGAGGGGGGGGGTGTTAAAAAGTTTTATTACAAAATCGATTCATAAAAATGTATAAACACGAATAATCAAGAGCAACGTAGTCCTATATTCAGAAATAATCATTAGTACAGTAACAGTGAACGCGAACGTTTTTTAATCTACACAGAACATCCGGTCTTATTGCTCATTGGCTGCCACAGGACCGATACCATTTTCTGTCTGACCGAAAAAGTTCTACACATGATTATCGTGGTTGGGTTTATACTCCGCATGAGAAATGTGCCACCAATAAAAGCCAATGTCGGTTATTTATCATATAGGATTATATTTTCTTTGGATATCCTTTAGGCTACTTCTGCTGTTTCTGATTACCGGTCGCGGGAGCTCAGTGGTTCGCTACGTAAGTTCCAGACGTTTTATGGCCGCGTAAAACCTTCGCCAAACGTTCGGCATGTAGAATGTCTTTCGGATACGAGGTCTCGTGTAGCGGCAGGCGATAACACTTTAAAGAAATCTCACCTCTACGGCCCTTAACGCCCTTGGGTGTTGCTAAAACGCGGAACGGAAGACGGAACGGAAAATATTGCATGCAAAACTGTTTTGAGGAGGTCAATATTTTGCAGAATAAAAGATATTATTATCATGAACAAGGGAAGCAGAAATTACAGAGAGAGCGGGAAGTCATCCACAGAATCCACCATTTCATATACTTTTCTAGGTTTCCTAAGTTGCTAGAACTTGCACCCAATCCCTTTGTATATTTATACAATAGAATACGTTCAAATTGAATATATTTTATACTAATGCATATGTATTTTAAATCATCAACATACCATGAAAAATATTGATAAAGAAAAAAATATACTGAAAATGACTTGAATTATCAAAGTTTATATCCAATGAATAAAAGCCCCACCCCCTTTCCCCTGAAAACAACATTGTAAAATATTTTAATAATTTTTTTCAACAATATTCCCCAAACATAACCTTACAAATGTAAATCGAACTTACTTTTATCCCTAAGTTAGTTCTACACCTAGAATAATACATTTATGTATTTATGTATCACATCAAATTTTAAAGCGAAAGAGTCCGGTGTGTATAAAGTTTTGCCTCATTTGGGATGGATTTATATGAAAGTTCGTACATTTACCGATATCCTGCGGATTAGTGTTGAACCCGAAGAGATACAGCGTGAAAGAAAGATTGAAACAGAACCAATGAAAACTAAGGTTAAGTTTACGATCCATAGTATGAGAAATTAACAGATATGAAATAGCTAAAAGACTTAACAGACAATATCTGCTTGAATGGAATTAAAAGGTCGTCTCATTATTAATCTAAATATTAAGATACAAGTATTTAGTTTAGAAATAAACTGCTAGAAGTCCTCCCTATTTAGGATTGGAGTGTTGCGATCACAAAGTCTCTGTTAGTTAAAAAATAACATATCAAACACAAGATGTTTAACTTGCTGACTTAATAAGATCATAAATTGTCTTTCTTATATACATACCACACTCCCTGTCGTAAATATACACGATATTATGTGTAAATCTACATGTATGCTACACCAGAGATATTTGATGCAGATGAAAAGTGGAGGATAGGTACAACAATATTTTGAAGTTGAAAATTCTCAAATTTACTTTATTTTGTCAAAAAATATAGTTTTAGTTGAAGATAGTCTGAAAAAAATGTTAAAACCCCTGCTGCACTTGAACCTGCGACCTACAGTTCACCAATCGGTATGCTAACCTACTGAGTTACTCGGCTATATATTTAAATTGAAAGGAAATGTCAAATATTGCCGACATTGATTTTTTCCTCCATGTTTTCAAAAGAAGTCAGCCATCATGACGATGTAGAGTACCTCCTTAATGACGTTTTGCAACCGGGGAGGGGGTATTTAAAGTACGTGTGTTCTTTCCATTCTCTACCCAAAGGTGTCGCTGCTCGCTAACACATCAATGATGACGTTTCAAAATTCTTGTAAAACGCTTTGTAAATTCTTATACAAACATTTTACTTCGCTTAATCAATTTATGATGCAGAATTTTAAGATAAAATTGTTTTACCACTTGTTAACAAATTTCAATTTTATTTTTATTTTAATCATACATGTATTAAAGTACATATAGTTTCTTCCTATTTTTTGTGCTATATTAGCTACATTGATCATTTAGTTCTTCAATTCTGTTCCGTTTTCCGTTCCTTTCCGTCTTCCGTTCCGCGTTTTAGCAACCCCCTTCACCTTCAGCTGTTAATCCCATGGATATCCGGATTAAAATAGGTCCTCAGTAGCCCTTGCTTGCCGTAAGAGGCAACTAAATGGGGCGGCCCTTCGGATGAGACAGCAAAAATCGAAGTCTTGTGCCACAGCAGGTGTGATACGATAATGACACTGACCACGATTGGTGTGTTAAATACAACTAGTCCTTGTATATTAGGTCCGGATTGCCCACGAAAGAAATTGGAAGGAGTCTAAATTTGCCAACGGTTGACGTTTTCCGCGTTCACTGCAGTAGCTAGAGTGAAGTGTGATTGATTTTGTAGTATGAATTATGTTTAATGATACCATGGAAAGATAAGCAGGAATGCAAAATTTCTTAGGTTTATCACTATTTTAAGAACAAAAAGAAACACCCCGGAACAAACACAAAGAGTCAGAGACGTCATCAGAATGGAATATGCAAGCCTTGGACCAATTAGGTAAGACTGATAAAACAAGCTTAAGAGCTCCACAAAACGATTTGCCCACTGACACTATCAACATATCTGAACTTTACAATCACTAATAAGACGTTTTACTTATGAAATGAAGAAGAAACGCAAGTTATTATGCGAGGAAGTATTCATATTACTTTGATAAAGTGTTGGGATTTCCATTCCAAGTGATCTTGTTATTTGAGTTTACATTTTGAAATGTAGTCGTAACTCGGATATTTGTTGCAGATAATATATCTGCAAATGTAATTCAAACTTGAAATAAACTAAATTCAAAATTCCCACAAACGAATACTTTCCAGCATGTTATTGTAAGATGAAAATAAAGAACAGTAATCAATGCAAGGTGAAGTTAACGAACAGTGATCGATCTCATAACTGCTATAAGGAATGCAAAATTAAGAGTTGGGCAAACACGGACCCTTGAACATCCCAAAGGTGAGATCAGGTGCCCAGGAGGAGTGAGCATCCCCTGTTGACCGGTCACACCCGCCGTGAACCTTATATCTGGATCAGGTAAACAGAGTAATCCGTAGTCAAAACCTGTACCAACAACGGCCTAACAGTCGGTTTACCTGATCAAGATATAAGGTTGTTTGACGTGTTAAATTAGAAGCTGACAATCCTGTGTTTTCCATCGGCAGTTTGAACATTTATATGACAAAACCAAGATGTGTATGAAATCAATCGGTCTACGTGTTAAAAAACATATACATGATTTTTACTTACCTTTGGACATCGTAAAACCTTCATCACGTGCTGAAATACCACCATGGAAACTACTAAAACCCAAAGACATCACTTTCTGAATATAAAAACTCTGAAATCAGGGCCGTAAATTACATGGAGGCGGAGGAGGCAGCTGCCTCCTCCAACTTTTGAGCCAAAAAAAATTAAAATTTAAAGTTCATTAGAATTTATGTTGTTTCCAATAACTAAGAACATGATACCTCCCTTAAAAAGCATTCCAAATCTTTCTTTTAGAATGAGTTAGTCAAGTAACATCTTAAAAGGCCCTAGAATCAAGGATTTTGCACGAAACGTGTTCAGTGTGCACAAAATGTGCTCAGCGTCTGGGGGCCTGGGCGGCCCCCAGACCCCCGCCTAATTTCCTGCCTCCTCCAAATTGAAGGTTAATTTACGGCCCTGGAAATAAATTACGTTATTTTCAAGCAAAAATTACCCGAAATTCAAAAAGATTCAAAACATTCTACAATTGATACATTTATCTATACAGATGGTTCAAAAGCCCAGAATAAAGTCACTGCTGCTGCAGGTATCACAAACCACGTGTCATCTGCACGACTTCTGAATGAAGCAACAATTTAAACTGCCGAAGCAAAGGCTATTCAGCTTGCGTTTTAGTATATCAAAATTTCTAATGACGAACATTTTCCTATAATCTCAGGCTCCCTATCATGTCTACAGTCAATAAACAACATGAATATTGATAATCCATATATTTTAGACATTTTAAACCGGTACTATCTTTTAACTAACCAAGGTAAAAGTCATTGCGTTTTGTTGGATCCCAACTCACATTGGTATTCATGGCAACACCAAAAACAGCAAAAAATGCACTTCAAGATAATATTGTACACTTCAAAATTCCCTAGACTGATTTGAAATATTTCAAAACTGTATGTAAATTCTCTTTGGCAAATCTATTGGGGTTTCTTTGACAAAGGTAAACTTTAATCTATTCCAAACAAAGCTAACAAACCGTGTAACATCGTAATGAAACGCCAAGACGAAGTGATTATTTCAGGAATAAGCATCGGACATTCAAAATTGATTGATTCTTACTTACTAAACAGAGAACTTCAGCTCCAATCTATATCTTCTGACTGTCCATTTACTATACATCACATTCTTTTAAAATGCAGTGCCCATACAACATATACTTTTTAGTAATGTGCAAATCAATGAAAGAACTCTTTACAAATATTGACAAACATTATATTATACAATATTTACAAAAATGCGATTTTTACAGAAAAATTTGAAAACTTTTATGATACAACTGCTTATATACACGAACGGATCTGGTTTTGGTTTTTACCTGTTTATGTATCTTTAATTTTTATGTCCGTCGACTGGGACGTTAAAAGATGTCATGTGTCAAGAATAACAACCCTTTGGCACAGAATAGATCTTTTCCCTGGTTTTTGTAAAAAGAGTAGGCTCACTGGGGACCGTCAGTGAAACTCAAACCCTCACAACCAAACATATTTCATTTAGTTAACAGCCGTTAAAATGCTGAAATATTGCCAAACAGCGTAAAACCATAATCAATCAATACTTTCCCTATTAAAAATATTTTGGGGGTACAGACAGTCTTTAAGAAGCAATGCAGCTACGAATCACAGGAAGTCATTTATTCAAAAGAAAGTATTTCACACTTGCTTCATACATGAATGTTTTGTTGAACATAGGCATCAATGGCAAACTATCAACTCAATGGGATGACTTGAGCTTCGCCATCGTCAGCTTCTCATATTTCTGTAACAACACACCATTATCACCAGTATATGGTATTAATGTCTCTCAACTGATTCGATACGCACTGGCATGTTCTACGTAAGATCAGTTTTTAAAAAATGATGTAGGCTACTGAAAAATAAATTGATGTGATATGGTATTCAACAGTTTCGTTTAAAGGTAGCAATTCGCCAATTTTATGGTCGGTATACCAATTTACTTTATAAATAAAACCTGTCATTACGTTGAATGCTGTATAACGTGTTTCATAACAATTGTTAGACCGTTATTTACATACTGATTTTGAATGCGGATTACTCCGTTTACCTGATCAAAATACAAGGCTCATGGCGGATGTGATCGGTCAACAGGGGATGCTTACTCCTTCTAGGCATCTATTCCCACCTCCGGTGTGTCCAATGGTCTATGTTCCCCTTTCTCTTAATTTTACATTCTTTAAAGGAATTTTAAGATCGACCACTGTTCGTTTATCTTCACTGTTTCAATGGAAAGCAAATGAAGAGTAAGAAATCCTTCATATTTGGTTTAATTTTTTTTTGTTATTTCGATGGGGCTGTCGAATTTTTAGGCCACCTGAGTAAACTCAGGTGACCTATTACAATTGATCAGCGTCCGTTGTGCGTTGATAATTAAACAATGTTAACTTCTTGATAACTACCTTATCAATTCTTTTGAAAGTTTGTTTCCAGCATCTTTGGGACAAGGGGGGCATAAATCGTATATTTCAGGACTCCTAAACCTCCGGGGTCTTAGAAGCGGGATACGAACTGCCAAACATTGACTAGCATTCAAATATCTTCTTTTCTACAACTGCACATCTGTAAGAAAAACTAAATGCATAGTCATGTAGAGCAGGGCGGCCTCTAACAAAATTGTAAATTTGATTATCCCCGTTTAGAGGTTCTGACTCGAGGGTAGGGCTTAACACAGTATGGTCGGTTGGTTGTGTATTGTTTAAAACATTCCTCTCGAGAATTTTACGTGGTCTCATATTATCTTAAATGCTATTGACATTATACTGAAACCAAGTCCATAATTGTAAATTTCATGAACCCAGAGAGAAGTGTTTTGGTTCTAGAGTGGGGCCACATTATTATAGTGGTTATTTTCTTTAGCTTTTTAAAGGCCTCTTGAAGTTTGCTGAAACGTTATAAAAACTGAGCGCAGATTTAAGCACGTGGATGAACCAAAATGATGAATTTCACAACCCTAGGATTTTGACTCTAAGACAGGTCCAAATTAATCATATCGTGTTAATGTTACATATATTTTGGAAATCTTTATTAGTATTGGCACTTTAGAGGGCATTTAAATTTGAGGAACACGTCTTGTTTTATACTATTGTTGAATATTAGAATTTAGGGTAGATAGTATACAGAGCAGGATTTCATAGACTCTGTGGCTAGTGATACTTTTAACTAATACTCAGGTAACCGATAAGGCCTGTATGTCTCGTTTCATTTCATAGTAATATGGGTTTATATCATGGAAAATGTGAAGACATTAAATTCTATATGTCTCTCTCTCTCTCTTTTGGATCATATATCTACCATTTATATGCTAAAACGGTGTATTTTTTCTCATGCCCAATGTTCACGTAGTAGTACAAATAACTGTTGGATTAGCAAACGTGTATTCACAAGACATATGGAGCTTTTCGTAGATATATTACATTCTTCATAGATCCTGTTATCATTTCTTTTATGCATCTTACGAAATAATACTGTTATATGACCTTATAATTCTGAGCTTTCCGATTGGCCGCGAGATCCAACGAAAAAGAAAGAAAGAAATAATAGAATGCTTTCGAAGTGAATATAATCTAACATCGGAATGAATTGGGAGTTCCCAAACATGGAACGAAATTTCTGTTTTTAAATTATGTTTGACTTACTCTTGCGCTGTATCTGTCAATAAAGATGGCTGCGTATATATGATGTTTGCAAGTTCTAGTAGCCTGTTTTGATGGTTGTAATCATTCATCAATATAAATGGATTTTTGACTTCAGTGTTCTCGCTAAATACGATGCTTTGGCTATCCTCAAAGTAGAAAATTCACCTTGTCCCCCAATCTCGCTAAAATGTTCATGCTCTACGAAGTTTTTTGGGGGGGATGTACTCGTTGTCGTGTCAGTCCGTTCGTCCGAGCTCATCTCTTAAACCTTTCATTCGTAATTGATCACCAATATTTCTTGGGACAGGGACTTTTCAACAAAGGTCATTTTGGAAAGGTTAAGGTCACGCAGAACATACATCTCGTACGTGGAAAAAGTCCCTTATTTCAACAGTTTTTGAGCAGGTGTTGACAATATTTTACAAAAATACTTTTTAGGCAAATGACGTTCAGACAAATGTCACTCACTAGCACTTATGGAAAATAATTTCAACAATAATGCTAGTTATTGGTCATTGTGCGAGTCATTTGTCATATGAAGTTAGTTGGTTAGATAGAGTTTGGCGAGTATCCCATCAGTTTTACTGATCTACTTCTCAAGTAGTTATGTACAGCATTCTATTTACATGTACCGAAAATGTCAATAATTGTTAATATCCAGCTGTAACCTGCATTAAGGTTCCTAATTTGCTTCAGCTTTGCCCAGGGAGCTGTTATTGTTCACTTTGTCTTATTGGCAGTATTATGGATCACAAGGGACTTGGGAGGTGTCGGTGGATGGGGTAACATTTTCCAACCTAAGTGAGTAAAATAAAGCAACATAAATTGTTGATATACTTCATTCTACATTGTATGAGAAGAAATAAATATCAGACAATGAACACGTAATTTTCAGGACGGTCACTGATTCGACGCCATCCATTCTTATTTCCATCAGTCTATTTCTATTTCCTGCAGTTCTGCCTTGGAAATTCAGCGGTAAGATAGAATTTCCATTTTTTTTCAAACTTAGGAATAGATTTAAGGGATGTGATATCTGAATAACGTTGATAATTAGTCTGTTTAGAGATGGGAGTCGTGAAGTTGATAAACACGTGCTGTGAAAATATTAACATAACATTTCGTAGATTTTAATTCTGTGGGTCCTTCTACCCCTGATTCCAGTATAATTGTAATAAGTATGGTACAATGTTAATTGTTAACGTTTAACGTCCCTCTCGAGAATCTTTCACTCATATGGAGACGTCTTCATTGTCGGTGGTGGGCTAAAAAGTATACCTATGCTCGGCACTTACGGCCTTTGAGCAGGAAGACATCACTAACCTGCCACACCGGCTTGGTTTTTGCGGTCTCATCCGTAAGACCGCCCCATTTAGTCGCCTCTTACGACAAGTAAGGGTTACTGAAAACCCATTTTAACCCGGATCACCAAGGTATACAATTTACACAAAGATGTACAGGAACTATAGCTGTGAAAACACAATTTCAGAAAACAAAAAATCCTGCTTAACCAAAAACAATTATCCCACGAATTGATTCCGCAGTATTTTTTTCTAGAGAGAACAAAAGGCAAATCTTTGCCAGCTCTGTTGCCTTGGAAAGCAGCAGAAAAGATGGTTCCTTGGGGAGTGGTGCTGTTGCTTGGTGGTGGATTTGCCTTGGCTCATGGTAGCCAGGTATAAAATTGTACAACGCTAATAGATTATAACAAATGGTCAATCTCGCTGCTGCATTCCTTTTGATACATTTCTTGACATAATTATTGCGTTATATACTGTACCGCAATATTCAACGTTTGTACAGGCTTCTGGTTTATCGACTTGGCTTGGCTGTGAATTGAAAGTGTTTAAGGATTTCGAACCTTGGGTGATGAATCTGGTTCTGTGCTTCATAGTAGCAGCAGCCACTGAAGTGACAAGCAACACAGCTATTTGTTCTCTGATGATGCCAATAATGAGTGAATTGGTACTATTTATTAGCTTTTTATACGCCCGTCATTAAACGAGACGTATTATGTTATGGCGCTGTCTGTCCGGCTAACTGGCTGGCTGTCCGTCCGTCCGTCCCGGGTAATGTTTTTCGGACTTTTTCCGTAACGGATGCATGTACAACTTTGAAATTTGGTCATAATATCTCCCTCAAGAATTGTAAGAGTGAGTTTGCATTTCAGCTGGATTGGTCCATCCTTGACCTACTTTAGGACATTTTTTCGTTACAGATACAGATATTGCCCTGAAATTTACACATAAGCTTTCCTTCAGAGGAATACAAGTTCACTTTGCATTTCAGCTGGATTGGTCCATCCTTGACTTACTTTTGGACTAAAACTATGTCAGACAGTTTCCCGGTTTGTTTTTCATTATGGATACAGATGTTTTCCTGATATTTAGTTAAAGGCTTCCTCTCAGAGGAATACAAGTTCAGTTAACATTTCAGCTGGATTGGTCTATCCTTGACCTACTTATGGAAAAAAATAGGTCAGACAGTTTTCCGGTCTTTTCTCCCATTATGGATACAGATACTGCCCTGATACTTAGTCAAAGGCATCCTCTCAGAGGAATACAAATTCAGTTAACATTTCAGCTGGATTGGTCCATCCTTGACCTACTTTTGGACTAAAATAGGTCAGACAGTTTACGGGCTTTTTTCATTATGGATACAGATACTGCCCTGATATTTAGTCAATGGCTTCCTCTTGGAGGAAGACAAGTGTAGTTAACATTTCAGCTGGATTGGGGCCACAATGACCCACAGTACTTTAGGGGTAGAAGTAGGTAAAACAGTTTTCCAGATTTTTTTGGCATGGTCACAGTTATTGCACTGAAATTTAGTCACAACCTCTCTTTCAGAGAAATACATATTAATCAGTTAACATTACAAACATTTCAACTTAATTTGTGCACCATGACCTACTTTAGGGCTAAAAGTAGATCAAATGGTTTCCTGGATTTTTTATCATCATAGATAGATATTGCACAAACATTTTGCTTCAACCTCTCTCTCGAAGAAATACATAATCAATTCACATGTCAGATGGATTGATGCACCATGACCCACTTTAAGGCTTTTCTATTCAGAATGTGTGTTGTATCAATATGATTCCAGGTTGAATTTCACTGTCCGACGGGCGTGTATTGTACCGTTTGCGGTACTCTTGTTACAATTTGTTACATTATATCTCGTAATGGTTATTTTCATGCATGTCCCATGTCAAACAAAACTCGATTTGTTTTCATAAAACCCGTTATCATGAACTGCGATAGATGTCTAGAATAGTATCATTACTTGTGAAAATATTACAATGCAATTTAATTTTTCAGGCTTTAACACTTGGTGTTAATCCTCTTTACTTTATGTTTCCAACTGCCATTGCCACCTCGTTTGCATTCATGCTTCCTGTGGCTACTCCTCCGAATGCAGTTGTTTTTTCCTATGGATATGTTAAAGTTTCAGACATGGTAATTTTTCTTTTCTGTAATCACAAAACCAATAAAAGAGTGAATGTAATGTTCCGTCCGTCAATGACCCAGCTTACAATATTTTGCGTGGGTCTTTTGTTTCTGAGATCTACATTGAATTTGTATCCCAAGTCAAACACTGGATGGACTTACATGTATATTTAGGATTTATTAAAAGAATGAATAAATATAAAAGATATAATATAAAGCATACAAATGAGGAAATTTTAATAATGTTGACCGGGTGTATGGAACACCCAAATAGCAGTAATGACACAGTCGGGTCAAAACTACTAGTTATGGAAAGCTGGCACCAAATCATAGACTGATAATGAAAGGTGAAGATAACGAACAGTGATCAATCTCATAAATCCCATAAGCAATAATGTAATACAGCAATGATAATTGAATAATGACCATCCTCGTCGCCTCTTCAGACTCCATTATATAGTTTCGATCGCTTCCTATCTCCCTCCTCTGAGTGTGAAATGTCTGATCGTTCAAACAGGGTCAAATTGCAGCACGAGCGACGCTCGTGGTACCTCATGGTTTAGCACCATGTTTGGAGTGATGGGACACTTGTTCAATTTTGGAATACTAGTAAGTTGTGTTCGGGATATATCATAGGGTGTAGGATGGTACAAATTTGAGAGAAACACTTAAGAAATGGTTTCTAAGTTACGTCGGGTAAGGTAAACTATTTCTTGGGTACTTCTGTTACATGTATTAGAGACTTTGCTTCGAGGAAATTCTATATTAGTATAAATTACTACATTTTCTTTTTTATTGCGTATTACAGGCTATGACAGGTTTTTTCATCAACATTTTTGCCGTGTTTGTACTGGTTATGGGGACGGAAACCTGGGGAGAAGCCATTTTTGGTTTTCATACACTGCCCTCCGTCTTCGAAACAGCAAACATCACCACTTCCAATTCATCTCTGAATTGTTGATGCTAATGCCATCTCTCCTGTAATAGTCAATATCACAATTTGACTTATACAAAAGTGAATAACAGATCTGATATTCTATATATGAAGATACAGTTCTTTGTAATATTGGCTGCATCTGTATGAATCGTTATCTTGTTTTTGTTCATACACAGTAAAGGAATTGATGCTGTTTAATCGTGTTATGAATTTTGTATGAGATTGCAGCAGTAAATTCGTTCATATTAGAAGGTTGATGTTGTTGTAATTGAATTTTCATGTATAAAAGGAAATATTTACCCAAATGTACTTAACCTATATGTATGCACAAATAAAAAACTTGTTCATCGAAGCAGAAAATACTACTTCGTTTATTTTGTTCCGATTATTTCTAACTCGAATGCTGTCTGACGCGATTCATACCAATTGTTAGGCCGTTGTTTACACAATGATTTTAACTACGAATTACTCCGTTTACCTGGTTAATATATATATATATATAGTCAATATATGAAATGCATTGAATTTCTTAATAGCTCGAGTAAATATGGTTAAAACCGTAAATATTACCGGGGTTAACTACAGAATATATCCGCAAATTGATAGTATTGAAACATATATCTATCAGGAATCAGGGCCTCCGTGGCCAAGTGGTTAGAGCATCGCGCTCAAAATCACATGGCTTCTCACCTTTGTCGGCGTGGGTTCGAATCCCGCTTGCGTCGGTAAGTGAGAAAGTTTCCAAGTTTACTTTCGGAAGGTCGGTGGTCTCTTCCCAGGTACATTGTATCTGGGTCTTCTCTTCCACCAATAAAAATTGGGCGCCACCAGATAACTGAAAAATTGCTGAGTGTGGCGGAAAAAAGCAATCAATATATCCATCAGAGGTTGACATGTCAGATATCTTTTCTAAAATTGCTTTAAATACATCTTTGGCCATGTCCGTCCACTTCTAGATGGTTGTAAATTGATAGGATTTACTTTTGAGTTGTAATTTAACTCAGTTTTAGCAGAACCTCAAATGAAACTGTTCATATCATTTGAAGGCTTTGCATGCCAATTACTCTGCAGATATATTGAAAATACATGTATTTATGTGATTTGGACTTTACACATGTAAAAACTTATACGTACCAATTTTGATGCACCAGATGCGCATTTCGACAAATAATGTCTCTTCAGTGATGCTCAACCGAAATGTTGGAAATCCGAAATAACAATGAAGTTTTAGAGCTATTATAGCCAAAAACAGCGTGCCAAAAAGTGGAGTCAAATTCGTCTAAGGATAAGAGCTATGCATGAGGGAGATAATCCTTAATTTTGAAATGAATTTCTAAATTTTATAACAGCAATTAAATATACATCCGTATTTTCAAGCTAGTAACGAAGTACTTAGCTACTGGGCTGTAGAGACCCTCGGGGACTAACAGTCCACCAGCAGAGGCCTCGACCCAGGGGTCATATGTAAAAACTTATACGGTACCAATTTTGATGCACCAGATGCGCATTTCGACAAATAATGTCTCTTCAGTGATGCTCAACCGAAATGTTTGAAATCCGAAATAACAATGAAGTTTTAGAGCTATTATAACCAAAAACAGCGTGCCAAAAAAAGTGCAAAATCTGCAAAATACTGTAAACGTATTACATTTGGCTGTGTATTCTTTTTAGCGGAACGCAGCTTCCGCTAAATCAAATACATCGCCAAATATAATGCATATATATGTGTGAATAGATATATTTAGAAATGCACTAACTCAAATCTACGCTAAATTGTTGAAAATTCAATTTTCGCCTAATATCGTACGCGCTAAATAAAATACATTTACAGTATATCTAAATATACCATGTCGCGGTATATCCTTCCGAACTTGTCTCTAGAGACTTTGAAGATGTTCAGCATATTTCAACTCAATATAATATAAGTTAACATGTGTAGTTACATCGACTTCAAATTTGAAGATAAAATTGTCACACAGATTTTGTTTGATTTGACAGACAGTAGCCAATCACAGAGCACGTTCTATACCGAAACATATACACACATTTTTTAACTGAATCGAAATGAAAATAACATGGAATGATTCGAAAGTGGAATCGCGATGCAGTTGTATCGTATTGCAGGATTTCACCCCCATGAGTAAAGTTTGATATGATTTCCGAATGGGTATACAGGTACAAAACTCTACAACTGACTTTAACCATGGAAATTCAAAAAGAATACTTTCAACGCTTTGAACACAACAAGCTGTCTTTTGTGATGAAGAGTAAGGCTCACAAGAGCATCAACATTTTCCTTGTCTTGGTCTTCCTTCTTCTTGAATTCTTGTCGAGGACTTTTTTAAAAATCAAAGATGCAACCTAATCCTAACCCTAGCTCTAACCCTAACCATAACGTTTCATCTTATTCAAGGGCACTCTGGTAAATACTTTGATAATATAATTTATGATCCTTAGCTCAAAAGCACTAGCCAAGTGTACTGCACTCGTTTTGTGCTCAAAGCAGGCAGATCAGAACAAGTTTGAGAATAGAAAATGTCATTTATTTAGTAAATGACGAAAAGTATATACAGTACAGAGGGTCATTAAAACCAAGTAAACATTAAGATCATACGCTGCAAATAACTATATGACCCCCTGTTACATACATCTATAAAATTAACATTGAGAAAGAGAACATATATACACAAAATAAAAACATCCGATAGGGGTCTAACAAGATGACCCCCTATTGCATACACATATGTAAAAAGACTAGCATAAAAATATTGCCTGACTACAAAAAAGGGTGGGTAGCATCAACAAATCAAGGCAATGTCAGTTATTTAGTAAATGCCTAAAATGATATACAGTACATGGTGGTAGAAAGGGTGGACGGTGGGTACAAAATTGCTTCTCTGAACTAGCGTGGCTCCTGGTACATAACACAAACAAACAGAAAATGACCACATGAGGAATATGTTACATTAGATTGGATGAAAGACAGCAAGTAAGGAGAAGGGTAAAATTAGATCAAAAACAGCCATTACTCCACACAGACATAAACAACAGGTCAGGGTAAAGTGAGAGACAAATACTTCGCACGTCACATAAAAGTTATTATTTACAATAATCACTGATTTTTATATATAAGACTCTAAAGTACGATAGTCGCTCCAAAGTGCGATGGTCTGCGCCAAAGTGCGATGGTTTACTTCAATACCATTTAGTTGTCTTGTTATTAAAGACAAAATTTTCCAACGCGAAATCGTATACAATTGTTTTGTTATTATAGCATACTCCCAGAAATTTATTACGTATACGTCAAAGTAATATATGATCATGAATCAAAGAATGTTTGGGCGAAGTAGATAGTTCGACAACAAATGTACTTTGCTGTTCTCACTATCCTCAACAGTGTAAACCTTGCCGTTGCTGTCGTCCATGCTGCAATTCTTCGGTTTTATTTTGAAAGACGTTAAGAATGACGTCATAATGACGTGACGTTTCAAATTGCGCACCATCGGACTTTGGTGTGACCGTCGCATTTTGGCGTCCGTAATGTTAAAGATGCATATGCTCCAATTTTCATACTAATTTTTTTTTTATAAAAATATTATTACTTCGGTATTCTATGAATAAAAAACCCCCCAAAACATGTATTTAAAAAACAATATAAATGAAAATATTTTCAAAAGACAATCTGTCTTTTTGAAACTCTGTTTTTCCGAAAGAAGCCGGGTGCTGACCAAGTGACCGTATTATTAGCATACCGCGCGTTAAACAAAACAAAAATGGCGGAAGGCGAAGAAAGAGAAAAGAAAGTGAAAAAAAGAGGAGGGAGAGTGGCCACTCTAACGGCATCAGAGAGAAAAAGAAGGAACGAGTACAACCAGAAACTTGCAGCAAGTAGAATTTACATCGGAGGAGCAATTGAGAAGTGGAAAAGTCTTCAACAACAGACGAAAAGCTAGACGGACGAAGAAATGGCGACAATGTTGCTGGAACGGTAAAGAAATTATTGAGTCTTTCCCATACTTTTATGTCTTTAAAATATGAAGTGCTGTAAAGGAAAACTTTGCGGTTTATTATATCTTATGTAGTCCTACAGTGTTTCATAACATGCGTGCTAAACGATAAATGGGAAAAATGGCAAATTGCAAGGTAAAATTTATCTCCTTACCCCTTTGAAATCAGCACTAAATTTTTTTTATAGGGGGCCGTACCTTTCATACCCGGGGGTTCACCCGTCGTACACGCACATTTAGAAAAACGACAAGTCTTACGATGACTGAATGCTCAATAATCAGCTGATGAGATATTGATGGTGGTTATTCATGATACAGTAATAATTTTTCAGATTTGAAAATGAAGCAGCGTTTAAAAAACCAGAGAGTCCACGCCTCTATGCCCATGAAAACTTCAACACCAGCAGCTTCTTCCGTCATAGCGCGATTAAAAAACAAAGAATATGACAGAACACCATCCATGTCAGATGTATCTGCTGATTCAGAACAATGAGTTTCTTCTTAAATTTTTTTATAAGATGTTTGAATCTGCATTGGTCTGGTGATCACCATTTAGGTATACAAGTGTCTGAAATGTCCCATCAGACTGAGTTTAAATTGATTGTAATTTTTGATTTTCCTCCACTGTTGTACATCTTCCATACTGCCCAACTATTGCATAAACAATGCAATGAAATCACTTCCATTACTTTGGGGAATTAATTAATCAAATTAAACATTATATTTAATGTTAGTAGTTTCAAATATTTATTACCAAAAAAAATCATACAAGTCATTTTGCATTTAGATTTTATCCGGATGAGATTTTTTTATCCAGGGTTTTGTAACTTCAAAGTGTTATAAACAGTTTACAACACCTGCCATCCCTGACTTTGTAGTTTCAAATAAGTTTTGGGGTTTGGTTAGGTGTTTTGTTCAGAATACTGTTAATTGTCAGTGTATCCCTAAATGAGTAGATTGAATCAATCCTTCCTCACTTGGGGGCATATACTGGCCATCCGGGAAAGGTGACCCAGGTGTCCATGAGTAGTTATTTTGGCAATTAACAAATATTGACGGAATATTTATTTAAGGACAATGCTACACAAACAACGGATGTGTGATATATCCTTTATAACACAGCATATGTTTTTTAATTCTTATACATAGTTTATTCCATTCATCTGTAAGTTTTGTGGAATAACAAACAAGGTAGATTGTAATATAATTGAAATATAATTAATTTGGAATTATATGATATTTTTCAAAGTTATTAATTCAAAAATTACAATTACCTGTAAATGAACAAATGCTCAATGACACATTTCTTCCAATTACATTTACTGTTGTTTACAATGACCTCATTCCTAATCTTGCCATGGTTCAGATAAGCAAAATTTCTTTCATTGTAGAGAACCCATGTCAGGAGTGGAGGAGTTGCAAGTTTCCGGTCCAGAGGATCCAGGGTATGTTCTGTATTTATTTGAATTAATCAATAAATACCATGGAAAATAATTCATAACTTGTGTTTTTATCAACTTTTACCTTCAGTACTTCATATTCTTTTTTTTTTCACTAGAAAAAGGGTTACCAGTATGAAATCTACTGCAGAAGTTCCACTAACTAGCCGTTCTCGCAAACCAAAGAAGTGGTCAGATTCATTTTGTGACCCTTTGAAGTAAGACTTTTTTGCATCCACTATTAGATATATGAAAATTAATGAAGTATACATAATGCACACTACATCTCTTTACATTGCTTCAACTTTGTGGCTACAAAGACTGAATACTTTTATATTAAATAAAACTCTTCCTGTGAAGAAATTACCCTATTTAGTCTTGAATGCTGGGCTTGCACATTGTTAAATTTTATACTTCGTCTTGAATGTTGTAAGAACAATGCACAGCTTTATACTAGTACTACATTATTTTCATATTCATTATCTCACTTAGAAAGTATATGAAACTGAGATGAGTATATTTAATTTGTTTACACATATTTGACCCCCCCCCCCCCCCAAAGTTTTAAGTGTGCCGTGTGCATGAATAGAATACATCTTGTATATTGTAGCTTGTCCATTGGCATCTCAGTACAAAACTCGGATTTAGATGCAGTAAACTCAGGCATATACTTACAGCCATTCTGTAAGTATATGAAAGTTTTCACATTGGGCTCATCATTTTAATTTACACCCATGATATGTAAATATTTGTTTATTTATTATATGAAATGAGCTTTTATGATCAATTTTGTCTGTCTCTTCATCTTTTTAGAAACTTTGCTCATAACTTGAATGGGTAGTGATAGGGTTTCATATTTCATATGCACATTCCTTGTGACAAGACCTTTTCATACGTACCAAAGTTATTTACCTAGTTATCTGGACCTTAGAGTTTAAACTACTTTTAAGAAAACTTAACCAATTCAATATTTTCTGACCTTAGGACTTTTTATTTTGTATATAGTTTCTTTATGGCAAGATCTTTCACTGTGATACCATTTTTGACCTTTTGACCTTAGAGTTGGACTTTTTAAAAATTTGATCTACTCAATATCATCTGAGTTATTTTGTTAAACTTTCATATTTTGTATATAGATTTGTGGCTAGACCTATGGAAGATGAAGATAACAAACAGTGATCAATGTCATAACTCACCATGATCTATGACCTTCTCTAGAACAGCAAGGTCATGCTAATCATATAAATGAGACAGCTAAAGGACATACGAGAGAAAAACTCAAGAAAATGTAATACACAAAAATTAGGATTTAGAATTTATTTCACAAATAAGCTAGTAGGATTTTCAAAAAAAATCCTGACTCCTGAAATAAATTCTATATACATCCAATAAAATATTGAATATCCTCTATCTATTGAAATGTATTTGATATTGGAAAGACATGAATAAACGTTTCTTTAAAGTTTATTTACATGAAATTAATTTATGTGTTAGACCAGATGATGTGAACAGTATGGCAGAAGATGTGGCCTATGAAGAGTTTGGGTTTGAGTGGTCTGGGCCGAGTTTCACTAAACATCGTATCCTCAAACATAGACGTAAGTCTAGACGTACGCGTAGATTACGGTAATTTTGCGTTTTACTAAACGTCGTATCTTACCATTTGGCGTAGATTTACGTCAGATTTTCCATGTGACGTTAAACAGCCGTAGCGACCACGTAACGTTATAAAAATGGCGGCGTACATTTTTTTCCAAAGAGCACTTCGTCGTGAAAGGGTTTTCCGTGATAGAAGTCAAGCGTTGGACGCTTTAGACGATGTAGAACTGATTTCCAGGTAAAAATTTCCAAGAAGAATTATTCTCGAGCTCATTGATGGTGTCGACGCCAATGTGAGACCCTCTACAAACCGATCACTCTCAATTCCAACACAGTTGGAGGTACTTGCATTAAAATGCATCCATCACCAATGTAAACATGTTTAAATTGTCTCCCTTGATTACTTATGCACTTGTTCGCCCGTTCATGAAATGATTCGATTTATGAAGTAATTCATATTACATGTAGATTTCTATTAGCATTTTGAAAATCATAAAAAAAAAAGCATGTTTTCAACTGAATATCATAAAAAAAGTATGTTTTCAACTGAATATACACAAGCAAAACAATTAAAAATTTACAGAAATGAAAGATGTAAGAAATACTTAAGAAATGAGGGGGGGGGGGATAAAGTTTTAACGCATTTACATGAAGATACAAGAATTACATGTATGCACTAAACGTGTCTCATTTTTTAAAGACACTATAATAAATGTTTTAATCCATATCAAATCTCATAAGCACTTTGATTGTGAACATTTAAAATAAATGTCTGTCTTTGTCATGTCACAACGGGTTTCATTCATCTGTTCACAATATCACTATTGATGTTTTGTCTGCATTACAAATTTGAAGGTACATGTTGCAGCAGCTATCTGTGTAAGGTGTAAAAATTTCACGAATCTTACACCATTGATTATAATTGTGGTTTTTTCCCCTTCTATATATGTATATATCACAGTGTTTCAACACTCGTAATTAGGATAATTTAGCATGACCTTATATTAATAAATCTACCTCAAATTCCGTTCTCAAATCTACGAACTAAACATATTGTAACTTATATAAGATACATCTCTTTAAAATGAATTATATTCTTTTGTATTCTTGAATATATTCCAATTGCATTCCAAAATTTTCATCTTGATAATAAAATAGCAAAAATTAATTTTGGAAATTGAAGTTTGTTATGTAATTGTGAAAATAAAAAAAAAGTGTAGAAATATTACATTTCTTTGTAAACAATAGCACAATGGTGTGCACACATGCATTTGAAAGGGGGAGGGGGTGTGAATCAAAATATTTAACTCGTCATCAAAGGGGGGAGGTATGACACACGATATTTAATTTATGTATTTTAAAATATGTCATAAAGTTCATACGATATCTTATAAAAATTCATTCATAAGATATAGCTTATGAATTATAAAAGATTTCTTTTGATACGTATGTCTGAATTGATTTGTAAGATATTTTACAAAATGCGTCATAGACTTTATAAGTTTATAACGTATCTTATGAAATTTATAACATATCTTATAAAAGTTATAAGATATATTATAAAGTTTATGAGATATGTTATAAACTGTAAATTATGAGATATCTTATAAAATGTAATATATATCTTATAAACTTTCTTTTTATAAGGTATTTTATAAAAGTTATAAGATATCTTATAGCAGTTATACTATATAGGAAGTAAGATTACATATGGAGTATGCAATACCTTATCGAAAATGTTAATAAGATATGCTATAAAGCTAATTTATGAGATATCTTTTATACAATATAAGATAAGATAACTATGCAGTGCCAAATTAACATAAGCTCAAATAATTGAGGATATCAATTCATTTGATGCGTGCAACAATTCAATTACTGATCTCTGAATTATTGCGAACATTATTGGAATTATGGATAGTATTAATTATTCTGCTCAATACATATGCGCTAAAATTCATTTGTTAATCCCATGAAATAAATTGATTATACAGACAATTGATTTGATGTACGCATTAATTCAATATGTTGAGAGCAAGATAATTGATTTGATGCGAGTATTAATTCAATAGATGTGAGCAATAATATTGAATTTATGATATCTTCAAATACTGAAAGATATATATAATTATTTGAGTTCATGTTAATTTGGCACTCCATAGATATATCTCATATATTTTATAAAAAATCTTATGAAGGATATAGGATATCTCATCAACTTTTTAAGATATCTTTTAACTTTATGGGATATCTTATAAAAGTTATTAGATATCTTTAAAGAGGAATAAATCTAAAACATGGAATGCTAAAGGGGAGAGGAGGACTTACTATGTTTATTTAACAACAAACCAAAACGATATACCCTGCATTTCACAAAGGGGTTAAAGCAATTAGTTTATCATTATAATATGAGGAATGGAAATTCGTTATTTTTTTTATCAATATTGTTTTCTTTTAAAATTAAAATATAGGTGTTGTGCACATTGCGATATCTCGCAAAAGCTGATTTCTTCTCGGAAGTGGGGGACATGCATGGCGTTTCAAAGGCATCTGTGTGCGTAATTCTACCAAGGGTGTGCAGAGCATTGAATATGTTCCTCAACAACATTAGTTTTCCTAATGATGCAACAAAGCTTAATAAGATAAAGGAGGAGTTTCATGGCATAGCCAGATTTCCGAATGTTGTGGGCGCCATTGATGGGACACTTATTCCTATCCGAGGAATGAGTGGTGATATGAAGCCTGTGTTTGTGTCCAGGAAAAATTTCCATGCCTTGAATGTTCAAGGAGTGGTGGATGCAAACATGAAGTACTTTTATTTTTATCAATGCTGTCTCAATGTAAATGTATTTATGAGTTTTTTCTTGCACTGGTCTAAAAGGTACAAACAATCAAACCTTTCTTTTTTATATACATGTAAATCTGTTTTGAAAATATATTTTGCCAATTGATCGGATGCACTACAATTAAAGAGGTTCGCACCTGACATTTGGAGTAATGTCAATTTTTTGGGAAGTTTATTTTTTATTACTACATTGAAGGAGAATTAGGAAATTAAAAAGAAAAACTGGGGTCGCAACACTTTTTATTGGGCTATAGTGTTCTAAACATGACCGTTTTGTACTTTAAATTTATTCAATTAAACTTGATTTGTCTGTTAGTGTCAACACAACATAAGCAACACAAATCAATGATTACATAAAATTCAGATTTACAGTATATATGTAAGGAAGCTGTAGCCTCCAACACATAATATGACAAATAAACACATCACTTATGTATTTGCATTGTAGGTTCATTAACATCAATTGCAGATTTCCTGGAAGCACTCATGATTCGTACATATTCAATAATTCCAGTCTGCCTGAAATCTTGGAGACCTTACCAAGAGGAGGGTGGTTACTGGGAGATTCAGGTTACCCTCTTAAGGATAACCTGATGACTCCATTTAGCACCCCATCCACACCTGCTGAGGAGCGTTACAATGTGGCGCACTGCAAGACCAGAAATGTGGTGGAACGAGCCTATGGGGTGCTGAAGTCAAGGCTGAAGTCAAGGTTCAGGTAAATAAGGAATTACAACTGCATGTATCCTTAAAAGACACTGTTTATACCAGTAAGTAAAAACGAAGTAAAATTAAAGTTAGCATTTTCTTATAGGTGTTTACACAGCAGCGGGGGTTATCTTCCCTTTAAACCGGAGAAGTGCTCCTTAATAATCGAGACATGTATGAGACGGCACAATAAGGCAATCAATGAAAAGATCCCTTTGCGACAAGGTGGGGTTGTGGCCAACCAGCAGAACAATGCTGTGTACCATGGAGCAGCAGCACAGACTGCAAGGAATTTAAGACAACAGGTCGCCTCCAGACTTTAATAAGGCTTAGAATAAAAAAAAAGTAATATCAACCATGTATACATGTGTACGATTTATTTTTTCTCATAGTCCCAGCACTGATGAACATTATAAGTAAACAAATTTCTGAAGTGACCATTTCTCTTATCTATTAAAAAGAGAGCTAAGGCAACAAAATGTGGTAAGCTGTTAACAAAATTTAATGATAGGAGAGACAGAAAGAGGAGAGAGAGAGAGAGAGAGAGTCTGGTGAACGGTGAATCTGTCTCTCTAGGGCGATCGCAATTCTCTCCAGTGCCATTACTTTTCTCTCTTCCTGTTCCAATCTCTTTCTTTTCAATTCCATCAGGTCGTCCATTTCTTAAATTGAAATTGAAAATTTTATTCCATTCATACAATTGATTGTTAAAATATGTTTTTAGAGAATTATAAAGTATAAAATAAAACACACTCGACAGGAAATTGGTGTAACATGTTTAAAATATGCTCCAAATCACACCTGAATTCACCTTGGTTTGTAGGTAGCAAGGTAAATGTACCAGTTTTTGTTAATATTTTTTATGGTGGTATGAAACACCTGAATATCTTTAAACATATCAGAAGTGTTTGGTAGTAAAAACATAATTATAATTTTCAAATTTTCATGATAATATACAGATGTGAACTGTACATGTTTGTTTTTATGGAATGATATATATTCATAGGAAATGTTCTAATGCTTTAATCATTACCATAGTTCATAAACTTTCTCCTTCCCACTGGTTCTCGAATCTTCCTCTTCAAAGAGACCTCCTGCGATGCTGTTATTATAAAGAAAATTTTTGAGAATGATCTACAATACATGTATTTTGCAGTTTTAGGATACCATATTAACCTTGCTACAAACAGACCCCCCCCCCCTTTTTTTTTTTACAAGTAAATTATTATTTAATTAATATTTCCAATGACCGGTTTCATTATCATTTATCCCAATATTAATATACAGCAATATGCATGTAAGAAATCAGAATGCAATTTAATAATAACTTTATTGCGAAAGACATACATCTTATAGCATTATAACAAAATTGAACATGGATAATAATTACTAAGCTGAAAATAAACGGCCAATTCTTTCAAAGACATCTAGCATACAATAGTATATAGTAAATACACTAGTATAGCGATAGTAAAAAAGGAGAATGACGATACAAATTACATATTATGGACTGTTCTTAGTTCAAGAGCTTTACAGATAAATTTCCCCAAGTTACAGAGTTCTTTAACATTGTTCACACTTAGTAGTTGTATAAATTTGAACATGGAGGGTTTACTCCAGTAATACTTCTTCACTAATTTAGCTCTAATCTGGCAATATACAGGACAGACTAACAAAAAGTGGTATTCATCCTCAATTTCAGAGATACATGTTTTACAAAACCTTTTTTCACGTGGTACATTTTTATGTCTGCCAGTTTCTATGGATAAATTATGTGATGATAGCCTTATTTTGGAGATACCCTATTTGTACAATTTAGGAATAGATTTTTCTAGGTAATATTGCAAGCAAAAATTATCAACCAAATGTTTGTAAATAGTGCATTTTGATTCATACTGCATGTTGCTATGTAAATTTTGAATAAAATGATCCTTCAATCTTTGTTGTATTATTGGCAAACAAACATGGCTATTTAAGTTATGTTGATCATGCCACATATAACTAAGTCCCAAACAATCAAGTTGTTCCTTGAAAAAAGTAGCCCAGTTACGATTTGTGTGCTTTGTATTTCCACAGATATTGTATAAACATTCATATGCAGCATTAAGTATACGATTTTCAGACTGCAATAGTTTAAACCAAAACTTGAACATTCTCAAAATACGAACATAATACAATGGTAAACGCCCTGTTTCAAAATATACCATGGTTGTATTAGTGTTTTTACGAACACCAAGTGCAAATTTTAAAAAATCCAGATGAACCTTTTCAATGTCAGGTGCTTTATGTAATCCCTACACTTCACATCCGTAATTCAAAATACTACAGACATAGGTATCGAAAAGGGAGGATAAGGTACAATGATTTAAATACAATTGTTTTATAGTTGATTTAAGGGCAAATAATGCTTTGCGACCTTGTGATGCTAACTGTTTCTGCGTTACCAAAAATTTACCATTAAAATTAAATAAAACGCCCAAGTAAACAAATTGATCTAATACTTCTATACTTTCATCTTTATACACCCATTTTTCATCTGTGCGAATCTTCCCACCATTTCTAAATACAACAATTTTAGTTTTTGCTACATTAACAACTAAATCCCATTCATCTGTATAACTTTGCAGTTTATTTAACATATTTTGTAGTTCAATAACCGATTCTGCAAGCAACACCATGTCATCAGCATACATCAAAATATAAAGACTTAATAACTGTAAATCAGTCGGATGATTACCTTTTTTGATAAATTCAATTTCAAGGTCATTCACATACAATACAAAAAATAGGGGAGACAATACTTCTCCTTGTAATAGACCAATGTGATTTTCAAAAAATTGTGAAATGTGACCAGAGGATTTTACACAGGTTCTAATCCTACTATACATGGAGCGAACAATAGTAAGCAGCTTCCCTTGTATACCGTAGTGTTTTAATTTTCTATACAATTTTTCCCTGTTAACTGAATCGAATGCCTTCTTATAATCCACGAAGCAACAATATAATCGTTTTTTGGATTGGAGTGATTGTGTTATAAGACAATGAAGCGCAAAAATTGCCTCCGTAGTACCTAGCTTAGGTTGAAAACCAAATTGTGCATCTGAAATAATATCATACGAGGCTGCCCATGAGACGAGTCTTCTGTTTAGTATGGAAGTAAACAATTTGCAGAAACAACTAACAAGACTTATTCCTCTGTAATTATTTGGATCAGAAGGATCACCTTTTTTGAAAACAGGCACAATAACAGCGTCAGACCATTGTGTTGGAAAAAATCCTGATGATAAGATTCGATTAAAAATAATATGCAAATATGGTACAAAAAATTCTTTAAATTCCATGAAATACTCATTCAAAATATAGTCCAAACCATGAGATTTCCCCCGTTTTAATTGATCAATAGCTTCGGATATTTCTTTCTCGGTAATTTCCATATCTAGTTCATTAAAAACTGTAGGTCCTGTGTCTTCTACATTAGAATAATCTTCTGTGGGAACAAATGTAGCTAAATCTTTAAAATGAGTGTGGAACGATTCTAAGTCTATTGGAGTATTTTTTGGCTTTCTTTTTCGAAAATGCTTGTAGAATACTTTTCGGTTTTTGTTTACGGAGATGTTCGAGTAAATCACCCTCCTTTCGTAGATATTGACGCCTGAGTTTAGCTTCTAAATGTTTATAATTCTTTTTTGCTTCAATTAAATTCAAGTGATTTTCTTTGTTTTTGTAATGATTGAACTGGTTTAAGGCTACACGATATGTGTTATATTTACTTTTAAGCTCTCTGTTAAACCAGGGTTTATCATGTACTCTATCAGGGCGCTGGCCCCCTTTATTAGACTTTCTAGGGACTTCAAAACTAGAACGCATTAAATCAGCCAAGCGTGTAGTGAACGAATTGACCGATTCATCGATACTGGTTTGGGACTCACACGGGTATTTTTCAAAGCATTTCATAAGTTCCTGAGAATTTTCTAATAGTGTCGACCTTGCCTGTGAATGAAGTTCCTGGTTCCAGACGAAGTATGATGACTCTTGATTTACCTCAACAGTAGAATTAATGTTTTGGATAATATGTTTTCCTGATTTGATTCTGATATGGAGTGGTGCGTGGTCGGAGTACATAGTAAAATTTGACACAATAAACTGATCAATAGAGGGAAATACATCAGGGGAAGTTATAACATAATCTACAACGCTCATACCCCTTGGTCCAACAAATGTATAATCATTGTCCATTCCTAAATGGTGCCGACCGTTTAGGATTCTTAGCCCACTACTTTTACATAAAGACAGTAACTTGTTACCCAAGTCATTAACAACCTTGTCTGGATTTGATCTAACTTGGAGTTGCGTATCTGAACCATAGAATAACAATTCTCTCAAATCACGTAAAACATCATTATGTAGTACATCGTGTAGAATAAAATCACTTGAGTTAGAAGTTCTAGCATTAGTATCACCGATTAGCATGACTTTACCCAGGCTCATATATTCAACAATGTGGTTTTCTAAGTCACTAAATACATCACAGTCATAGGTTTGATAAAACGTGGAACTACTAGGGGGTATATAAACACAAGCTAAATAGACATCTCCAAGACTTGGCATTAAAATCTGGTCAAGTTTAAGCCATATGACAGTGTCGTGCATATTCTCCAGGAAAGAAACATATTGTTTATATTCATCGCGTATTAAAATAACACAACCCCCACCTTGTACTGATTTCGTTAATTTTCGTGGAAAAACATAACTATGGAATCCCTCAACATCAATACAGAAATCTTTTTCTATCCAACATTCTGTAAGTAAAATTATATCATACGAAAGAATGTAACATTTGAATTTAGTGTCATTAAATTTAGAGGCAAACCCTCCATTAATGTTCCAGTTAATTATTTTAACAAAATCACTCTCCGCGCGCCCCTAGGTCTCATCATCGCCTCCAGACACCTCGATTTGTGTCTCCACGGTCTGTTGATCCTCGTCCATATCGACTTCGTTTGGTGCCACGTACAACTTGCCGTCAATGAAGAGCTTATCGACTTTAAGCACGGCCCTCCTATTGTTCCTCAATGCTCTCTCCATGACTGGGATGAGTGATTTTCGCTTCTGAACAATTTCTTTTGGGAACTGCTCACGTACACTGAAATTACTATTTTTAGCCTTGAATGCATTGCTTCTAATGTTCTCCCTGACTCGAAAACTAGAGAATTTAACGACGATTGGCCTGGTTCTGTTTCTGTCAAACTTTCCTAAGCGATGAGCTCTTTCGATATTTTCAAATACCCCAGAAACACCTAACTCTGTTTCACAAAAGTCATTAATAATGTTGACACAGTTTTCTCTTCCATGACCTCTATACTCTGCGAGTCCAAAAAAGAGCAAGTTGTCCCTCATGCTACGTGCCTGGAGATCTGTAATTTTACTTTGTAACTGTTCGTTAACAAGTCTCAATTCTTTAACCTCTTTCATTGTATCTTTCATATCAACTTTTAGGTGATCTTGTGCTTTTCTGATTTCCCCTATCGTGTTCCCCATATTTCCTGTGAATTTCTCCAAATGACTGACCCTATTCTGAACAGTTTCGATCTTGTCACATAAATAACTCAAATCGTTACTTACTTTGTCAATTTTAGAGATTTTTACGTCGAGATCATTTATACGGATCATCAATTGGTCCACCCAAGCAGGCTGTGCCGTGTTCGAATGGGCTGGCGGTGGCGCATTGTTGAACTTGTTTCGTTCGGCGGTATCACCATTTCCATTGTTCACCGACTTTGCTGACTTTGCTTACTTATTGTTTGGCTTGGGAGTAGATCCATCTGAAGACAAACGTCTCTTATTGTCGTCCGACATGTCTGATATGTCCATGCGTGTTCACAAGTCATCAAAATTACACACAACACTTTCCAAATAGAAGAAATGTAAAACTTGTAGCTTTTCAAAAATATCGACCGTCCATTTAAACAAGAGATGTTTGTAATGAATATATGCCCCCATGGTGCAAAACTGAAAAGGGTTATACACACATCATTTAATTGATAGTAGTATCATCAATTCAAAATACTGAGCAAACAATATCTTTCTATGTCCAGAGTAGATTGACCATGTGACCTAAAAATCAATAGGGTCATCTACTCCTTATGCTGTACCAGTGTACCCTTGACCATGTGACCTCAAAATCAATAGGGGTCATTTACTCTTTGGGCTGTACCAGGGTACCAAGTTTGATGTCTGTCAAGCAAAGGATTCTAAAGATATTGAGTGGACAAAGTCTTCCTATGTCCATAGTAGATTGACATTTTGACAATAGAGGTCCACATATGAAATATCATTACGATCAAGTGAATGGTTCTCAATATATTGAGTGGACAACATGTGGTCTATCGGCCGATAGGTGCAAAGCAATATGCCCCCTTCTTTGAAGGGGGGGGGTAAATATAATTATGTATATCAATATCATTCCCTTTTTCTCATCCCAAGCAAAATACCCATACATACCTGTAGATGGAATAAAAGTTTCCTCTGCAGTTATGTCCACAACAGATTCTGAAATTTTCAAGATCATTATAATACATAGCATATATATGGATACATATAAAATTTGCACATGAACATGTAGATTTCAGTTACAAGTAATCTGACTTTAAATATTTTGTAATTGTGTAAGAAAAAGTACACCAACTTTTCTCAAACTGCCGAATTTTCATATGGTGAGTTGAAATATAATAACATGTCAAATAATATGCTAAGTTAATCATGTGTATTTATTTGTCAGCAGATGTTCTATACAAATTGCCATATGTGTATTTTAAAGTATAGCTAATAGGTTCAACTCGAAAACGAAGTAGCTACATGTAGTTGATAAATATATTTACCAGAAATACATTGTGGTGTCACAACACAATCTCCTGTTGCTCCAGGACAACTGTCAGTGGAAGTGGAAGATTTCTCCAGTGTATAACCTGTATGTCATATATTTTCATAATATTAACATGGCTAGCTAGAACAAAATTTCGAAATGCATGTATCATTATCATCATGATCTTGGCATACATATATGGAGAAGTCACAGTCTGGTTAACACAATTTATATATAAAAAGAAATTTACATTTATTTTCCTCTCGTCCTGTATCCACTCCACCTTCCAGACCATGTATGGCTTCTTTGAGAATGGTACCAAGTAGCTAAGAGAAATGAATAAAATGAATTTAGTATGGAATATGTGT
Organism: Ostrea edulis; assembly: GCF_947568905.1. Classification (NCBI taxonomy): domain Eukaryota; kingdom Metazoa; phylum Mollusca; class Bivalvia; order Ostreida; family Ostreidae; genus Ostrea; species Ostrea edulis. Next base: position 76,258,151 of record NC_079164.1, on the reverse strand, counting down.
TGCTTCCAAAAAAAAAAAAAAAATCAAGTCACTAAAGTGTCTATATCAGTTTTGCATATAATAAAACATTTGACAAGGAAACTTTGTTCTGTTGTTTTTCATATAACAACCTATTGTGTTTTTGATGCGAAGGGGATTGTACGACGATGGCTTGTAATAATTAGACATGATTCCGTTGCAATCATCGAGGAGGTCGTCCGTCTGACTTTTGGATTTGATTACAGTGTATAAGATAAGATCTGAAAATCAAATGTTGATCAGATGAGCGATGCATGTCATAGTCTTCTTCCTTGACATTTGATGAAAAACCTCACTGTATTTGCTCACAGAAATGTCATGAGAACAAAACTGTTAATCATGGATCTAAAATTGTTGTTCAGGTGCACCATGCTGCTCATGGACCTCTTTTTTAAATATCGTCCCGCAGTTCTTTGTAAATTTCTGTTTTGCATGTTTCTCAAATGTTTCGGTAGAAAAAAGTTTTTATTTGCGATACTACTGCGGTTGTTCGGGTAATCCATAGAAACCATTGGAATTCTATTATATTGTTCTAAGGCTCGCATTGATCTTTTCGAAATTATTTCGAAAAGTTTCTATTGAAAAGAGTTATTAGTTGCGATAATAAGTCTGATGTTCAGGCTAGCAATTCATAATTAGACGATAAAATATGATAAATCGTAATAAACTAAACAATTTTTTGTTTAACATGACATATGAAAGCTTTGTTCAAAAAAGTGATAAGTGGTGGCACAAATACGTCTCTACAGGTGAGCCATGTTTGCCCGTGGGTATTTTTTTAACGATATCACATGATATGCCTTGATAAAATAAACAAATTTTGTTCAAAATGTTATTGCAAAGAATGTCCTGAAAGAAAAAAAAATAGTTGGGACAATAATAGTAGTGTGAAAACCAGAGTTCTGGCGCCGACTTTACTATAGCGCCACCCTGAGCGGGTGGCGTCGGAAATGACGTCACAATTGGTCAAGACTGACTAATCAGTTCAATGAAGAGCTAGATGTCATGAATAAACAATTGACCCATTGTTCTCCCTATTGTTCTCAAGAACAAAAGAGAGGATCATATGACAATCTAGACCTACTTAAGGAAGTACTCTACATCGTCATAATGGCTGACTTCCTTTGGAAACATGGTGGAAAATATGAATATCAGCAATATTTGTCTATTCATTTAAAACATTCTCGCCTAGCCGAGTAGCTCAGTAGGTTAGCACGTTGACTCCTGAACTGTAGATCGCCTGTTCGATTCCAACAGGGGTTTAAAAATTTTCTTAGATTGCTTTCAACTAAAACTGTGTTTTTGACTAAGCAAAGTAAATTTGAAAGTTTTCAATTTCAAAATATTGTTGTACATATCCCCCACTTTTTATCCATATCAAATTTCTCTGGTGTAGCATATATGTACCTCCTTAAGAACCGAAGATGAAAGGGATCATACGATACAATCGATTGATCAAAGGGGGCCATATGATATGACCAAAATGAGCTCATATAATAGGCGTTGAAAGGTTCTGTTGTTGTGGTGATCAATGGTTCAAATCATTCGCAACACAACTAAAAATAGAAAACGCCAATCCATCTAAAAATAGATCAATTGTTGTCAACACAATAATGATGACTTTGTGTTAATCATATGACACGAACTGGAAGGTTTGTCCTGAACAATAGAACAAATAAAGATTGTTAAAATTCAAAAGAACTAATAAGATGCAAGATCTAGGAACGCCAATTATTACTGGAAATTCCATGACATCATACCTCCGGGAAACAATAAGAATAATTGATCCACCAGCGCACCCCTTTTTGTAACATCAACTTTTCACTCGTTTGTAAACAATTAAGGTCTAGATTGAGAACACACGTTCAGAAGATTTAATGGCAACTTAGTCATCAGACATTATACAGGTAAGGACATGTTTGAATCGAATGAGTAAACACGGGTCTTTTAAACCCTCAATGCAGTTAGTTTTATGTGACATATCAAATTGAAGGTCTTGACGAAGCCCACGGACATCATGAAATTTAATGTTTTATTGCTAATCGTAATGTATCGTGTGACTTCTTTTTTATACCAATGTTACTCTTTGTATTCATAATATATACATGTATATCAAATTTTAAAATGCTTTCAATATCGTTTGTTTAACAAGTTCCCCCCGGGGGGCGGGGGAGGAGGGGTCTGCCGCACGGAATCAAAGTTTCCGATAACTCAAGATGCCGGAGGAATTGGTTTCCGAATACATAAGGTTATGGAAACAAAAGGCACCGGAACTCTATAGCCGGAAAACCATAAGATTCTAAATTTGAAAAATGAGTCGTTGTCGTTGATGTTGTTGCTGTTGTTTTTGTCGTTGTTGCTAATCGTAATGTACTTCTTTATTATACCCGTGTTACTCTTTGTATTCATAATTAATATATATATATATATATATATATATATATATATATATATATATATATATAAAATTTTAAAATGCTTCAATATCATTAGTTTAACAAGTCCCCCCGGGGGCGGGGGAGGAGGGGGTCTGCCGCGTGGAATCAAAGTTTCCGATGACTCAAGATGCTGGAGTCATTGGTTTCCGGAGACAAAAGGTACCAGGATGAGTGAGAATTCCGGAAAAATAGTGGTATGAATTACCCCAGTGGTCACAGGAACTCTTAGAAACCGGGTATAATTCAATGCTTCATGTACGTGAGAAAACAGCCATTTTACTCTATTGTTATAATAATAACAACAGTGGTTTTCTTTTTCTAAAATATTTATTACTATGTCATGCAAATAATGTAGATATACAGACTGACGTTGATATAATATATACAAGAAACCAAGTTTAAAATTCTACACCACTGGCATTGACTAATGAATTCAACTTTGAAGGACAGCAGAACCATTTTACAAGGCATTGCTTATTACATCGACGACCTTTTGTTCTTGATATTCTTTCCACTTTGAATACGTAATCCTCACGAACATCCACATATATAAGTTCGTTGGTAAAGGGTTTGTATGAATTATCGTTGATTCTGTATACGGACAGTCTTCCTCACAAATGTGTTCAGCTTTGAAATATTCCACATTGCATTTCTCCTTACAGCTTCTATTCATACTCTGATGGTATGATTTGCTGCATTTCGAACTTTTCTTTTTTCTTCTTGGAGATTGTAGTATCTCAAATTGGTGTTCGTCTTCCGCTTTCAGTGGATTGTTATGATTGAATGGTCATGTTTGTGGGTCGAAAAATCAGAGTCAGGCTTATTTCGCCGTTCGAGAAGGTTGCAGGCTGATTGTCTTTATCTCTTATCTCCAGGCGTATCTTTTCCAACTCTTGGATTCGTAACAGTACTGGGTACGGTCTCATGAAGATTGGATTCTTGTTAGATTCCAAAAACGACACGCCTCAGCATTGGTCTGTATTGTTCGCCCACCACAGACGTGTCCCATGCATCACAGTAATGGTACCTTCACATTCACGGATTTTTCTTACGAATCCTTATGTATTCCACAAATCCGTAAAAGTACACGGATTGTTACGATATAGACACTTTAAAAACCTATTTAAGAACGTTTTAAGAGTATATACGAGTATTTACTGGCCATTTACGGTTTATTACGAGTTCTTGCGATGCATTTACGGCAAACATTTACGATTTGTTCCGACTGAACACGGATAAATACGATCAATTTATGACATTTTACGAGCTTTTTAGGGATTGTTGCGAGTAATTTTACGGAAATTTACAATTTAGCTTAGCTGTTACGTGTAAATCACGACCTGTTAACGTGTTGATAACGTCCTGTTACGAATAGTTAGGGGCTAGTTACGATTGTTTGCGTTTTTGACTCAAAAGTGTTCGCAATTGGCTTTGTATCATCATTCGACAACTGACATTAATGTGTATCTTCGTTGATGTCTTGATAACAACTGAAAGAAACTGTCAGATTTTGCGTCTTTTATACCTTTCCTTAATCGTAAAGTTTAAGTACGTACTTGTAAAGTAATCGTGTCTATGCATAAAGCGCTCGTAATGACTCTGAACAATCCGTAAAGCGATTGTAACACGACGTGAATGAAGTCGTAAATATAATTTAGGTATTCGTAATAATCCATAAACAACTCGTAAAATATCTGTAACATATCGTAAACTAACTGCAAAGATTTCTTGGAAACCTTTTTTACGAGTGTTTAATTTACGGATTCTTACGAGAGGTTTACATGTTCTTGCGACCAGTTTACGATACTTGTGGATTGTTACAAGTTATTGAATGTATTTTGGACATGTCAAAAAATTTGCCCCTACTTTCAAGGATCCTTACGAGTATGTGCGAGTTGTGATGAATTATTAACGTATACCGACGAGTGATTTACGAATGCTTGCGATTGAGTACGAGTCGGAGATCCGTAAGAACTCGTAAGAAAAATCCGTGAGTGTGAAGGTGGTATAAATGTAAAGCTCCTTCTTTGTAGTCTTGGCAGTGCATTCACTTAGTTCTAGTGTCCATTGTTCCTTAAACGTCAACCTTTTGGGCAATGTGACCGTAAAGTCGTAAGGCCTGTTGCTTGGGAACAGGTGTTTGCTTTCGGAGAATCGAAGAACTAACGTTGTTGCCATTCTGTTTGATAATGAAGAGATTTATGAGTGTTTAGAGTATTTATACTATCAGTCAAAGGAAACTACACTTCATATGCAATGCACTGAAAGTGACTTATAAAATAGTGAGACAAAACCACCACCACCACGGACATCAACAGCAACACCACAAACTACAACGACAACAACAACGATAAAAACAATAACAACAACAACGCCAACAACAGCGATGACGACAACAACAACGGTGACCACTGGAGTAATTTATACTGTAGTTTTCCCGCGTTTCGGAGAATCGCATGAAAACGTTGTATGATAGGAACGTGTTCGAATGCCTATGCTTAGTAATACAAGGCGTGTCCATAAGAAGGCCTATATAAAGTGTCGATATCACGAGTAAGGTCATTCTAAGCCAGTCTCACGAAGTGCACGTACTGTAACACAAGTTTTTATTATTATTATATTTAATCATGAATGAGGTCCAATATTCACACTTAGACGTTGCATGTACACTTGCTTTCGGACACAGGTTTCCATAGTTTTTTTCAAATATTTTATCTATGGTTTTTCCTGGGCGGTTTTTAACGTCAATGATGTTTTCTTTCTTTCTTGACACTTTATTTAATTCAATACTTGCATAAAACTTGTTCAAGTCAGTTACCATGTAGTATATTTGTTGTAAAGTTATTGAACACCGGCTGCCCGACAAGCTTGCCTGGCTTACACCAAACTTGTGCTTTGTTGTCATGTGCGCAAAAGGGTTGTATTCACAGAAGTGTATATTATACCACTATTTACCGGAATTTTCGCTCATCCCGGTACCTTTTGTTTCCATAACCTTATGTATCCGGAAACCAATGCCTCCGGCATCTTGAGTCATCGGAAACTTTGATTCCGCGCGGCAGACCCCCTCCTCCCCCTCCCCCCGGGGGACTTGTTAAGCAAACGATATTGAAAGCATTTTAAAATTTCATATACATGTATATATTATGAATACAAAGAGTTACATGGGTATAAAAAAGAAGTCACACGATACATTACGATTAGCAATAAAACATTAAATTTCATGATGTCCGTGGGCTTCGTCAAGACCTTCAATTTGATATGTCACATAAAACTAACTGCATTGAGGGTTTAAAAGACCCGTGTTTACTCATTCAATTCAAACATGTCCTTACCTGTATAATGTCTGATGACTAAGTTGCCATTAAATCTTCTGAACGTGTGTTCTCAATCTTGACCTCAATTGTTTACAAACGATTGAAAGGTCGATGTTACAAAAAGGGGCGCGCTGGTGAATCCATTATTATACCCCCCGAACGAAGTTAAGGGGGTATATAGGAATCACTCTGTCTGTCCGTCCGTCTCTCCGTCCGTCTGTCTGTCTGTTTGTGCAGATTCGTGTCCGGGCCATAACTTCTTTGTTCTTTGACTTATGCATACCATATTTGGCACACAGTTGGATCACCATGAGACGATGTGTCGAGTACCTTCATGACCTCTATATGATCTTGACTCTTGACCTCAAGGTCGAAATTAAAGTTTTTTTTTGTTTTTTTTTTTACAATGGATTCGTGTCCGGGCGATAACTTCTTTGTTCTTTGACATAGACATACCATATTTGACACATGAGTGTATCACCATGAGGCAATGTGTCATGTACCTTCATGACGTCGATATGACCTTGACCTCAAGGTCAAATTTAAAGGCTTTTACAATGGATTCGTGTCAGGACCATGAATTCTTTGTTCTTTGACATAGGCATACCATATTTGACACATAAGTGTATCACCATGAGACGATGTGTCGGGTACCTTCATGACCTATATATGACCTTAAACTTTGATCTCAAGGTCAAAATTGATTATAGGGATTTGACATAGTCATGCCATATGACATGGGTGTATCACCATGAGACTATGTGTCATGTACATTCATTATCTCTTTATGACGTTGACCTTTGATCTCAAGGTCAAAATTATAGGTTGATGCCATGGGTTTGTGTTCGGACTATATCTTCCATTTTCTTCTACAAAGGCATGCCATATTTTTACACTCAGGAAAGAGGTAATCTATACCTATTAACAACACCCTTTGGGAGATTGGGGTAAACGGGCGTATTCTTAGTGAGCATTGCTCACAGTACCTCTTGTTCTTATTGTTTCCCGCAGGTATGATGTCATGGAATTTCCAGTAATAATTGGCATTCCTAGATCTTGCATCTTATTAGTTCTTTTGAATTTTAACAATCTTTATTTGTTCTATTGTTCAGGACAAACCTTCCAGTTCGTGTCATATGATTAACACAAAGTCATCATTATTGTGTTGACAACAATTGATCTTCTATTTTAGATGGATTGGCGTTTTCTACTTTTAGTTGTGTTGCGAATGATTTGAACCATTGATCACCACAACAACAGAACCTTTCAACACCTGTCATATGAGCTCATTTTGGTCATATCTTATGGCCCCCTTTGATCAATCGATTGTATCCTATGATCCCTTTCATCTTCGGTTCTTAAGGAGGTACATATATGCTACACAAGAGAAATTTGATATGGATAAAAAGTAGGGGATATGTACAACAATATTTTGAAATTGAAAACTTTCAAATTTACTTTGCTTAGTCAAAAACACAGTTTTAGTTGAAAGCAATCTGAGAAAAAATTAAAACCCCTGTTGGAATCGAACAGACGATCTACAGTTCAGCAGTGGACGTGCTAACCTACTGAGCTACTCGCCTAGGCGAGAATTTTTTAATGAATATACAAATATTGCTGATATTCATATTTTCCACCATGTTTCAAAAGGAAGTCAACCATTATGACGATGTAGAGTACTTCCTTAAGTAGGTCTAGATTGTCATATGATCCTCTCTTTTGTTCTTGAGAACAATAGGGAGAACAATAGGTCTATTGTTTATTCATGTCATCTAGCTCTTCATTGAACTGATTAGTCAGTCTGGACCAATTGTGACGTCGTTTCCGACGCCACCCGCTCAGGGTGACGCTATAGTAAAGTCTGCACCAGAACTACTGCTAATAGAGTTATTCAGGTGAGCAACGTGGCCCATGGGCCTATTGTTTGACCTTGTATGATATGTATATCATTAAAATGGACAACATTTACTTTTGTTCAAAATATCTTTACCAATGCTTCGCGACAAAATATTATCAACTGCTCATTTGAGTGATAAGGCCCGCGGGCCTATTATCTGATCTTACAAAATCAAATACCTGTTGTTCATTATGTTGTATTAAAAGAAAACATTAGTGCAACACTTATTTGGTTAATCGGATTACCATTTGGCCTGTAGACATACATGTATGACCTCATTTAACTTAACATCGCCGTTCGGACTTGCCATCAGGCCCGTGAACCTATTATTTGTTCTAAAGCACACACCAACATATATATATATATATATGTGTGTGTGTGTGTGTGTGTGTGTGTGTGTGTGTGTGTGTGTGTTTTGTGTGTGTGTGTGTGTGTGTGTGTATGTTTGTGTCAAATATAAAGCATAAAAATGTCCTAAGTACATTTGTAGGACTGATTAGTTCAGTTTAGTCTTGACACTCGATGGGAACAAATTTTTCACATTTGGACATAAGTTTACTATACCCTGTTACTTGTGTCAGTTACTACTTATTCCCAGTTTTGAAAATCCGTTTTGGCTTTGATTTTGCTCCCCTGGAGATAAATGTCGGTAATTTCAATTGATTTCAAATGAGGGAATAACGCGATATTTCACTATGTCGTTGATTCAACGAACGCAGATTCCCCTATAATTTAAGTTCCTGAGACTCCTTGTTACAACTGTCGGTAAAGAAGAGTAATTAGGTTCCAAGAATCACATGATTCATAACTGAAGAAAATGCATGCGATCTAATGAAAAAGTCGCGATAATAAACAGTGATCAATCTCATAATTCCTATAAAGAAAAAGAATTGAGATTAGGGCAATCACGGGACCCTGGACACACCAGAAGTGGAATAGGTGCATAATTTGTCGAAAAGTTGATAAAAATTTATCTAACTTTATGTAGGGGAAAACACTCCAAATTTCAGCAATAAAGCTATGTTTTCCATAGCTTTATTAATTTAAAAGATACACATAAAGGGTCGATTTTATTAAATTTCTATAATAATATGTTTGTACAGGTATAGTATTCATCGTCTTATTATATATCCATTCTTCCATGCATTGCAATGCAAGAGGCTGGTAGTCATGGTGAAACTTGTTGGCGAAAAGTTCCCTCTCCGACACCAATCTATTCAAATCACCAAGGCCGAAAACGCAAATGTCCCGAACATACTTCCCGTGGCAATCTCCATGATCCAAGTACCATAAGATGTTAACGGCTATCCAAAGTTCCCTGGTTCGATTGCCTAAAATGAATTTGATAGGAACGTTAGCCGTCAAATTGTGTTCATAGCGTGCAAAAATGTCTTTACAAACAAAAGAAAATTTGGAATCAACCCAGCTACTGCAAATATAGTTCAGTGGGAAATCGGTTTCTTTATATGAGTCTTTGGCGTATCATACTAAATACGCAGAACTAATAAGACTCCCTCCACTGCAAAATGTTTTTGATCCTCAATACTAAAAACGTACTTGCAATTTTATTGTTGCAATGTGGTCGAGGAGTAACTTTTGAAATCGTGAGCATGGTCCATAAGTTGTATTGTGCCACATAAGTAGTAAGAGGGGAAAAGTTCATAACAAACGTCTCAGTATATTAGGGAACAGCTGTGGAATGACTGAGACGGGTATAAGTATATCAGCACCAAATGTCTCCACAGATACGCCTTTACAAAGCTGTGGGGAAACCTATTCTGAATACAAGCTAACACACTTTTGTTTCGAAATTAAAAGATACGGTGACAGTTGTGTCATTGTAGACTAACTGAAACGATTGTGAAATGTCGAGTACACCAATTACTTCTCCTTTGTCATACACGACAGACGACAGTACTGGATCCTAGTGATCCTTTCTTCTCCGAAATCCACTGATCGGACGTTGCACAGAACGAAACGGAACGCTGGAGGTGTAGTAGTACGCTTCAAGGTCTGTACAAATGCAATACAATATTATATCAGGCTTTGTTATCTGATCCCAGTACATATTCCTTATGTAACCTACCGTGTTGTATTTTGTTAATTGCATCTGATTTACTAAATGCAAAAAGATGGATATGCCATTTTTAATGTGCCTAATAAGTTCATAAAGTGTCTATATTTTACTATTGATATTTCTTCCACCATCTGACATGATCTTTGATTACATGAGGCTCTGTTACCAACTGAAAGATCTAGGTTCCCTGAGTTTCAGATCTTTTCGAACGATTTATTTCAGGTCTTCATTTTCAGTTAGTTCTATTTTCTATTAACATCACTAGTAATGAATTCCCAGCTGGACTATAGTTGAAAGAAAGTGGTAAATTGTTTGATATGGTCAATATCTAGGTACTGTAAAGTTCGTGTATAGCCTAAAAGTTTGGATGCAAATGAAGAAGTTCATTGTTGGAAATACTGGTGTAAACTTGAAATACTAGTATATGGCATACACGACTGAGTTATATTTTTGATGAAGAGCGTTGCTTATATTAACGGGATCGATATTTAAGATAGGATGAGTGTAACCTGATGTCATACAATAAGTATACTTTTGTCCCTAGTGTAGAATCGAATGTTAACTACTGGAACGTTCCTCAATTCGTCTGTGAACTTTTAGTATTGCAAAACCACATTTCTTTCCTTGCATTAATCAGGATCTCAATTGCAATAAAGATGATACTCTAGGTGTAACTATTCTACTCACCACTGTCATTAACACCCGGCACATTAAGATGCTTGTTAAATACTAGCGTGGCCCAGAAGGACTCATCAGGACTGTACGTATCTTCTAACCATTTCAAAATACCCTGGGCTTTGGCGTCGTTTATTGAATAATTCACGAAGTCCCTACTGAACACACCGTATGCAATCCCTTTTCCTATGATGATGTCATAAGGGGGAGGATCCTTCTTTTTTCCCGTCGACTCCAATTTGCCATGTTTGACAGTATATGTTTCTTTGTAGCGATATAATGTATTTTTATCGTAGTCACTGTCTACGCTACTTGTCCCATTAAATATTTTGAGAATTTTGACGATTTCTAAGTTCGTTTTTAAAGGGAACTCCTGGGAAGGGAGATTAATGACATATCGCCATTTAACGTCAGTATTATTCAATAAATCAGACATACAGTTCAAATCTGCTTTAAGTCGAGAAAATTCGGCGTATATGACATCCTCTAATTTTGAAGCAATGAAGACATTCGGTAAACAGTTAGCTATGGATTTCATGGCGTAAAGTAACCATCCCGTATCTGGACTCTTGTCTACGTGTATGCAATATAAATTGTGTGGACGATAAATAGCACGAAGGAGTTTCTCTGTCTGAAAAGCATCTTTATAAGTTAATATTGAATAGGCGATGGGAAAACCACGTTCTTCAGGCGATACGAAGAAATATTTATAATTGTACACACCTAAGAATTTCTCACAATTCTGTGCAATATCTCCTATGTCCTTGTCTGTGGGAAATGTATAATTCTGTTTATACATCGTTGCATTGGCAAGTAATATGTACTCTTCATCACCGTCGATTATTTGTTGGCAATCTACCTTATGAACAATACGTTTAAGCTGGGAACGTCGGTGATTTTCAGACGCCATATTGAATCTGTCATCAGGGATCCTTCCTGAATCTGTAACAACGATATTTGCAATATCATATCGCTGATTTGGTGTCATCACTTTCTTTGATGATGCTGATATTTGGAATAATCTAAGAAGATCCATGACATAAATTAGGATTACGAAGGATGTCAGAATTAACAGGAGTTTACGAACGTCCATTTTCGACAATTCAGTAGTGTGTTGATCTACAATAGAACAAAATCGTCTAATAGAAAATATGAAATAATGTGATCGTTAGTATACTAGTATATACTTTGAAAAGAGATTTCAGTTTATTGATAATGATGCAGTCATTCTACATAGACAAGGCTTTAACTATTCGCGGCAAATTAAAGTATAATTACGCACTACACTGAATCATAGGTCAATATAAAGTCATCATGTCGCAAAGTCAAGAAATTATATTTACTTTCATAATACTTTCTCTGAGTGATTAATGAATATGTAACTAAATACGAGTGCCTATAATCCAAACTTTTTATGTATTATTCTTCGTTACATTCTAAAACCACAATTCAATATGAATTGCCTACGCTTAACTAAATTCCTGTCATATATCAAATAATTAACCATCATATGCAGAGTATACGGATAAATAATGCATTTATACACATGCAAAAAGGTATTGCAACACCAAAGTTACTCCTTCATAACGTTTTAATACAGCGTGATGGTTTTGAGTTATAACGACCACAGAATTTGCGAAATGCTGACTTCAATCGAGACTGTTGAAACCCCTGTACGATCAACTTTTTTGTCAGTAGCTTGCCTCGAATTCCAAACTGACTATACGCAGAACAAGCTCTTGCGTATCTAATTAGTTGAGAAATATAAACACCATATGCAGGTGATAATGGAATATTGCTACATAAATATGGGAAGTTGACGATGGAGAAGCTGAAATCATCCCGTTTGTAATACAGATGAGTTGTCAGTTTGCCGTTAATGTCTACTTTCAATAAAATATCTAAGTATGAAGCAGAAGTGGACGACTCCGTGGTGTACTTTATTTCGAGCTCTCAGGGATATATCAAATTGACATATGAATCAGTGCACCAAGAACGGCATAAGAACCGGCATGTAACGTGTCAGACAGCATTTAAAACAATGAGAGGTTGTATTGGCAAATTAGATTATTATAACGACCATAGAATTTGCAAAGACGAAATTGTTGAAACCCCTGTAACATCAACTTGTTTGTCAGTAGTCTGCCTCGACTGAAAAACTGATATACGCAGAAGTTCTTGCGTATCGAACCAGTTGAAAGATATAAATATCACATGCAAGTGATAATAGAATATGCTACATAAATACATGTATAAGAATTTGACGATGGAGAAGCTTGTCATATTGTTAGTTTGCCGTTAATATACATTTTCAATAATATATATATATTTCCCAGCATATTGGCTGATATTTACAAGAGCGATTATTGTATTCCCTTCCAACAGATTTGTGAGTTTGTATATAATGCGTTTGACAAATTGGATTAACTTTTCTAGGACATCAAAGTTATAATCCTTACGCAAGTCTCAAATGCAATCCAATGGCAGATTGTTGGAATGAGGATCACAGTTATTCTATTGAGAGAAATTGACTAGTCCATAAGGAAATAACGTGAATGTAATGGGACTCTTTCCCAATACTCAAAGACGGAAACGCAGTTATGGACATCATTCATATAAAAGACCATATATAAATGATGTCGCGTTTGGTTCACTTTTACCTTACATGTACGTCAACAGACAATTAGTTCCACATCATATTCGCACAAAACTCTACTCTGTTCTATTGAGAGTTTTACTAACGTTATTTCGAGAAGTACAGCTAGTCTATACTTGGATTTTTCAACACATGAAAATATTCTTCGTCATAAAAAAGTTCAGTCATGTCTTCCAACTTATTTCAAGTTCAAAGTTTTGCAGTGCCTTGACATAGACAATTGTATACGTTTTCCACCTTGTTCTTCATCTTCTTTCAACTATAGTCCAGCTGGACATGTCATTACTGGTGATGTTGATATAGTTGAAAATGAGGACATCAAGTCACTTATTCTGAAAGGTCCTAAATACAGAGAACCTCGGTCTTTCACTTGGCGTCAGAACTTCATTTCTATTATGAATTTTGTCGAGGATTACGCCAGACGATAGGCTAAATATGAAAAAGAACTTCATACATTGTCAGATTGGATCAAAAGTATCAGAGGAATATTCCAATCCCGCATTAGACATATGAAAACAAAAGTACGTACTATCTATCCTTCTGTGTTTAGTAAAGCAGAATTGATAAAATAATTAGATAGATTACATGAGGAATATCTTTTGGTTCCAGCTAAATGTTATAACAACATTGTCTTTGTTTGTAAGGTTCATTATTACAGCTGTATTTTAAACGAACTTGGTATTACTTTCACTTTTGGTAATCATACCTATATTCCAACTGCCCTTTCAAAAGACGACCATGCTTCAGATTTACACACATTTGATATCCCAGTCAATGAGTCGGATGAATATGAGTTACCGTACCTATACTGGATTCCTATCCTTCATAAAAACCCTTACAAACAAAAATACATTACTGGATCTAGTAAGTGCTCTACCAAGCCCCTATCTTTGCTCATCACGAAACTATTAACAGCTGTGAAGGAGAGACTTCAAACTTACTGTGCGACTACATACTAGTATGCCAGAAGTGGTGTAAATCAAATGTGGATTCTAAAATATTCTAAAGAACTTTTGGTAAACTTGAAATCACAAAACTTTTCTCAAATCAACAAGATCAAAACGTATGACTTTTCAACTCTTTACACGACTATTCCTCATCTTAAATTAAAAACTAGACTTTTTGACATCATAGACAGTTGCTTCTTCAACAAAAATGGAAAACGCAAATATTCCTATCTAGTGATCAGTATCCAAAAAAAACTTTGTTAAACGCCACTCTGACTCCACGAACAAGTAGTCTGAAGTTGAAATAAAAAAATATGTTGGAATTCCTCATTGACAATCTCTTCGTGGTCTTTGGTGATCAGGTCTTCCAACAGTCTGTTGGAATCCCCATGGCCACGAATTGTGCTCCTTTGTTAGCTGACCTGATTTTATATTCCAATGAAGCAGAATTTATTCAAAAACTTCTACTTGAGAAGAAAAAATATCTTGCTATGGCCTTCAATTTGAAATTTATATATAGCGACGATGTATTATCTATTAACAATAATAATTTTCATTCATATGTCGATTCAATATATCCCAGTGAACTCGATATAATACACACCACAGAGTCGTCCACTTCTGCTTCATGCTTAGATATTTTATTGAAAGTAGATATTAACGGTAAACTAAAAACTCAACTTTATGAGAAACGGGATTATTTCAACTTCTCCATCGTCAATTTTCCATATATATGTAGCAATATTCCATTATCACCTGCTTATGGTGTTTATATCTCTCAACTGATTCGATACGCAAGAGCTTGTTCTGAGTATGGTCAGTTTTGAAATCGAAGTAGGCTACTGACAAACAAGATGATGGTGCAGGGGTTCCAACAATCTTGTTTAAAATCAGCATATTCTGTGGTCGTTATAACGATCTAGTTTGCCAATACAACCTATCATGGGGTCAAATGCTGTCTGACGTGTTTCATGCCGATTGTTAGGCCGTTCTTGGTAGACGGATTTTGACTACTGATAACTCTGTTTACCTGATCAAGATATAGGGCTCATGGCGGGTGTGACCGGTCGACAGGGGATGCTTACTCCTCCTAGACACGTGATCCCACCTCTGGTATATCCAGGAGTCCGTGTTTGCCCAACTCTTTATTTTGCATTGCTTATACATATAGGAGTTATGAGATTGATCACTGTTCGTTATATTCGCCTTTCATTGGTCATCCAGTGGGTCATCACTACTGAATCATATGTAGAAATGTTAGAAAGTCCCAGGTATCAAAGGACGGCAAAGATCGCACAAAACCCGAAAAACTCAATAAAACATCTGTTCAGGAGGACAGTTTGCTAAGAAGGATAAATAAATACCAATAGTTCAAATTCAAAAGAGGGGATTGTTTCATATTTGTTGCTTTCAAAGAGAACTGTGCGAAATCAACTGACGTAATTCAGTTATCACGAGAAAATATCATTAAACAGACCAATGCTTATATTCGACCACAAAGCAGGATGTATGCTGACAACAGGACATAGCCTCTTGGGGGAACGTGAATTCATCTGACCGGTGTCGCTTTTTGATATATATCACAAATGGAAGAACGCATGTATGGCGATAATCTAGAATTGCAAGTGTATGTACCGTCAATCCTTCTGTGTTTAGTAAACCAAAAGTGATAAAAGAATTAAATATGTTACAGGAGGAATATGTTTTGGATCCAGCTGACAAAGTTGGTAACAACATTGTATTTTTAAGGATCATTATTACAAATGTAATTTAAACTAACTTGACATTAATTCCACTTTTGGTAATCGTATTTTAACTAACCTTTTAAGATATGAAATTCTTCAAAAGCATGCTTCAGTTTTAGACACATGTAATATCCCAGTCAGCCTTTATTGGATTCCTAAACTTCATAAAACTCTTATAAACAAAGATACATTCCTGGATGCAGTAAATGTTCTACCAAGCCCCTATCTTTGCTCCTTACGAAAATATTGACAGCTGTGAAGGAGAAACTTCTAATATTACTGTGCCACTACATATACTAGAAGTGGTGTAAATCAAATGCAGATTCTAAAAATAATTCTATAGAAGGTTTAGTAAACTTGAAATCACATTGCTTTTCGCAAATTAACAACATCAAAACGTATGACTTTCAACTCTTTACACGACCATTCCTCGCAATAAATTAAAGACAAGACCTTTTCACATCATAGGCGGTTGATTCTTAAACAAAATTGGAAAACAAAAATATTCATATCTAGTGATCAGTTGTCCAAAAAAATTATTTTGTTAAACACCACCTTTTGATGCAGAATCTATTTAAGAAGTTCTACGTGAGTAGATAAAAGGTGTTGTTGTGGCCTTGACTACGATATTTAGATATATTGACGACGTTTTATCTATCAACAATAATAAGTTTCATTCATATGTCGATTCGACATATACTTGTAAACTTGAATAAAAGACTTCACAGTGTCGTCCACTTCTGCTTCATACTTAGATATTTTATTGAAAATAGATATTAACGGCAAACTAGTAACTCACAACTTTATGACAAACGATTTGATTTCAGCTTCTCCATCGTCAACGTCCAATATTCATTTAGTAATATTCCATTATCATCTGCATATGGTGTTTTTATCTCTTAAATGGTTCGATAAGCAAGAGCTGTATGGTCAGTCTTTGAATGGAGACATGCTACTGACAAACAAGTTGATGGTGCAGGGGTTTCAACAGTTTCGTTTAAAGTCAGCATTTTGCAAATTCTATGACTGTTATAACAATCTAGTTTGCCAATACAACCTATCATTGGGTCAAATGCTTTCTGACGTGTTTCACGCCGATTGATAGGCCGTTCTTTGGCACACTGATTTTGACTACGGATAACTCCGTTTACCTGATCAAGATATATGGGTCATGACGGATATGACCGGTGAACAGGGGATGGTTACTCCCCCTCGGCACCTGATCCTTATCTCACCTTTGATATGTCCATTGGTCCGTGTTTGCCCAACTCTACATTTTTTTTTATTGCTTATAAGAGTTATTAGATTTATCACTGATCGTTCTTTTCACCTTTCATATGCTGAACGAATTATTGTAGAGATGATTCCGTTTGGTAGAAAATCAGTTATGGCATGGGCTGTGTTTCCTCCGACTGTAACTGGATCTTATCACATTAAAGCTGACATGAATTAATAAATACGTACACCTTTCTCATCTTATCCGCCATATTTCTCTCAGGTAGCCTAATTTGCTCTACCCGTATATACCCCAAATGTGATTGTCATACCTGAGTGATTTTTCTAGGTGGACTCGACCAGTGCACATCTCCGATAGCAATATATAGGGAATGAGAAACAAATAAAATAACATTTTAAAACATTATGCTTTGCTCAAAATTACAAAATATTGATTGTATAATAATGCAACATTCTGAAAGTTTAGATAAGTTAGACAAAAATGCAAAAAAAAGCTTTTCTTGCATACTTGCAAGTATTTACATTTTCTTATAAAGTAAATGCTGGTAAATCATTTGCCAATTACATATTGATAGAATGGAATAGGGAAAGAGCATAAAATATGTTATTTATATCAATTCTTGCAAAAGAAAGGTTCAGGCTATATGCATAATATGCAATGAACAAGGTATAATCGCCAAAACAAACCCCCAAAAATCGTATCAAATACGGGCGTCTATTCAACAGGTATCGGAGATGTGCACTTACCGAAAATATTAGATTCTCTTTATTCTGATAAATCCACGAAAGAAAATGATAAACTGCATTTGTATCTCGTTAGAACTTACAACACGTTGTCATTCCACTAGACAGACTGTGATACACTTCACCCGTGCCAAACAGGGTGTCTTCAATCGGGGGAGATGTCAGAGTCGAAAAATGTTCCTGTATTGAATGCCTGTCTGGTCGAGGTTTTGCAATGTATAGAAATCGGGAATCTAATATCTGGTTGGATATATTGCGTGCACAATTCAAAATTTCTCGATGATCATATACAAACTTGGATATACAAATAAGGGAATAATTATCGAAAATATACATCTGTGTGCAAATGCGTGTATTACATTTGCAATCCATAATAAACAGTTGATTACACAAAGACACATAACATTGCTGTTATAAAATTTAGAAATTCATTTCAAAATTAAGGATTATCTCCTTCATGCATAGCTCTTATCCTTGGACGAATTTGGCTCCACTTTTTTGGCACGCTGTTTTTGGCTATATTTAGCTCTAAAAATTCATACTTATTTCGGATTTCAAACATTTCGGTTGAGCATCACTGAAGAGACATTATTTGTTGAAATGCGCATCTCAACAGTTAAAATAGGCTAGGACTGTCTGTGGGTCAGTTGATAAACATGACATAACAACATAACTATGACAATGCAAACTTTGATAAGTTATGAAAGCTTGACAATTTCATCCCATATTTTGATTAATTCCATATGTATTGACTATTGAAGAATCCAGACTCGTTTTCCCTGAAATTCAGACAATATTTTACAACACTTTTTGAATTATAACAAAATCAATAATGAAAGTAAAATGTTGAAATCAATTTACAATCCAGTCATCAAAAACGAAAACAAGACCTAGGAATATTCACTGTCTTACAATTACAGTCTGATTATAGCCACCCCTCCATTACAGTCGCGTCGTCGTAACGAGTGACGACGGAGGGAGGGGAGGGGTGCTGGTAGCAATCGCGTTCATTCATATTTTGACGACCTTGGTTAACTCTAAAATTAATTTTTGAATGACATCTGAAATATATTTTTGTACCATACTTTGTTTATATATTGATGACTCAAATTTCCCCTGTTCGATTATAGATCTAGTGTAGAAAGGAGGGGGTGGTCATAGAATTATAAGATCATTGATGACTGTATCACTAAGGATAGATAAAATTTCAGCATAAAACATTCATGCAGAATATTACGATCTACAGAGCAAATGTTTAACCCCCGTAAATACTTTCTGCAATAAAGTCGTCGTCATCTGATATATGTGTAGTCAGACGTGGACTGAACTGAAGGCTGAAGTTTATAGCGCACAACGCTGAGTGGAACTTAAAACGATCGTTGTCGCTGTCACATATGATGGCAATGAACCAATTGAATTTTTTAAAAGCTTATTATCTCGGTAATTCTACCCCCGCTCCCTATTTGCAAAACAAAAACCTTACAATCTCTCATAAACCTTATGTACACCGGAAGTCAACAAGGACGTAAACGAGTCTTGCGCCACCTATGTTGGAAATAGGGGAAACAACTGACAAATATTCGCAATTGCAGATGGTGTCCGCCATTTTGAATCATGAAGGCGAATCGATAAAAGTAAATATTTTCACTACATATATGTTTTTATTCATTTATCCAATTATGGGTCCTGTAGGACATACAAAGCATACAAATTACAAAGAAAGAGATAGACAAAATTGACAAAATAAGAAGTGAGAGCGACAAAGAAAAATATTTTAAGAAGATTCAGAGTTATACGTGTACATTTTACGTCTTACACTGTATATTATTTCTCATTTTGAAAATTGTACTCTAATGTTGATAAAACATTTTACCTAATAATAGTAAATTAAAAAAGATTAGGCCTATTTGATAGGGAAAAAATCATTAAAATACAGCAGTCGTACATGCTAAACACTCTACACCTTTTTTATTGCTTTACCCGCAAACGCAACTAAATTCATAAAATTTTATGCTTTTAGCATGAGTGCACTTCAGGAAGTAGTCCCACTTACCATCATGTAAAACTTATACGTATCAATTTTGATGCACCAGATGCGCATTTCGACAAATAATGTCTCTTCAGTGATGCTCAACCGAAATGTTTGAAATCCGAAATAACTATAAAATCCATCAAATACTTCCTTGTAAACTATTGATTATGTCTAAAGATTACAAAATAAATTCTAATGAAGGGTTCAAAAATTGAGAGAAACGAATAAGATGAAATGAGAAAAATCGCGCATGATTTTTTTTAAATATATGAAAGTACCATACACTAAGTTTATTTGTCTTTTTATTGGACGATAATTACATCTACCGATTTGCTATCTTAATACTACATGTAAAAGGGTGAATTACTCAATCTTTCAACTTTCTATGAAAGAAAATTCAACTTGTTAGATATAAAAATGACATTTAATGGAAACAGAAACGCTGTTAATTCCAGTCACATTACTTTTAATGTATTTTTCACATAGGTAAAAGCGCATGACATGACTTGTAAATATCGATCAAATGTGGAAGACCCATGCAACGTGCATCAACCGGGTGAAAATAATTTTACCAAGAATTGATGAAAATTAAATGAAAGGCTAAGTTTAAGTTATTGAAAACTTGATCGAGTTTAGTTCATTGTGATTATGTTACAAACATACCATCTTTTAGCATAAACTATCCTGATGTATACGTAATGTGAGATGTAAACATTCATTTTCATTTTTTTAAACAGACGATAATAGTCTTTGATTAAGAATAATGTTTTTAAAATATCTAATTTTATTACTCTTTCTTCGAGAAAAAAAAACAACGTATGGAGGAATAAAATATGGTATCTCATGATAGTTCTGTCGAAACCATAAAATATTTGTATAAAGTCAGTAAAACTGTTTAGTTCAATGTTGTACGAACAACCATGATGTATTGATACCGTATCGGTTTTTGCCGAAAATATGCGAAGTTTGACCTGTTTATGCACAAAAAAAATAAATGTGAGTTAATAAATAAAAGTTCCCTTTATTTTTATTGGGTGTAGGATGAGATATACCCTGACGCATTTCATTGAAATGGTAAAAGGTATTTATATATTGCATTAAATCCCTTTGCTAAAAAAAGTATGTTGAAATAGTTTTCTTGCTTTCCAAGTTGTTGTTTATAAACGTCGACTTCATGACGTTATTGCGGTTTTTTGTAAGAAAGAACGTTGTGTTTAACTAACTCTCACAACGCTATGTTTAACTTAACTCTCACAATGCTATATTAACGACATGAGATATCAGGAAAAATTAATTTTTTCTGAGAATTGCATATTGTGGACATCTTATGTATCTGATATTGCTGCAAGACGCACCTAGCTATGTTGTGGCAATAAGCATCTAACACTACGGAATTCACTTATTCTGTATGACTTTGGACTGATTTAAGGTTGAACAGCCGTTTTGTGAGAGATTACATTTTCGTGTGGGAATTCAGCTTGGCATTAAACCTGCATCCGACACACATATTGTATACGTATTGTAAGTTAGTACTTTGTTGTTGATAGATTTGTCTTTCAATAATTGTAAATTAATTGTATTAAACATTCGAATGTCTTTTTGTAAAATTGGGATTACAAATATGGGACGACTTTTCAGAAATATGGTGTTTAGGACTCAAAATAACAGCTTTCTTCTCAATTAATGTTCTAAAGTTTTTACATGTGTTTTGGGATATATTAAAATATCAAAAATGAAAATAACATTTTCTTGCAATTAGTTCCCATTTCCAAGAAAATATATATTTGAGAAAGAAGTCAAAGAGAATTTTTTACATGTGTTTTGGGATATATTAAAATATCAAAAATGAAAATAACATTTTCTTGCAATTAGTTCCCATTTCCAAGAAAATATATATTTGAGAAAGAAGTCAAAGAGAATTTTTTATATCTTTTTATTTTTTTGCAAACTTAACAGTATTCCTTTTATATCAGGTTATGTAATTATATATATTCCCTAGCTTACCGACTTTATTTTATTGTAGGTACATTTGTATGCTATCACAAAGATTTTTCTCAAATCATTTTTTAAAAATTCTGTTTCAGTTCACCAATGTAACACATGTGACACATTTAAAGCTAGGAGATATACGTGCAAAGGGACAAACCTATTTTATAGAAGAATTTACACAATCGTCCTTATACGTCATTATTCGTGTAAACAATATTTTATCCCTTTGTGATAATTTCTATTGAATTTGTGGTTCATACTTTTGTTGTAGAATCAGAAAACATGATGAACATCCCCTCCCGCCTTAATCCAATTTGATCTTGACCTGAAAGAAACCGCTTTTGATTGTTTATCTTTTTTCCACAAAATGGACATACAATCAGTGAATTAGGATATTGGGATTGCATATGTATTTATGTGGAAATGTGGCATGCTTTTGATTCGGAAGTGCTGTGTCCAAGTTAATCACCTAACTGAAGTAGAAGGCAAAATAATTCACAAAATTGAAACATGAAACATTGAAACTTGTACCAAAAGATTGATCCTTACCTTACAAAAATAGATTCCCTAAGGTTAGCCTTTATAGATGTCACGGTGACCTATGTGAATCCCAGACAATATGGTGGAAATGAACATACTAGTCTACTTTTCGGTAAAGGATTATCTCATATTCACAGTGAGCGAGCTGGTGCGCTACTCAGAATTGTTTTGTATGTACCCGTCAATAAAGCACACCTGATCTCAATTGGCTGGCAGACTGCAACTCATAAATATTCATAACATGATATATTCGTGCATTTTCATTGCCATACCTTTGGTAAACTACCGACAATCTTAGACAAAGAAAACATTCCGTCATTGTGTAAGTCTGGTTTCTTTCATAAATAAAACGTACAAATGGTTGTATATTATTTCCATTTTCATACTACGTTAATATTCAACATGTCTGTGGATAACTGATTTTTGAATGAATTATTTATATCAAATAGTCCGTATTAATTTTGATACACCCTGTAGGTCGGGTCTACGTGACTTTAGCGGCTAGATGGTACAAGTTAATTTGTATGCACTACGTCACACTCGGTACTCCCTGTGATCGAACCCATTCATTACACTTTTTCCAACCGAAGCACCCATCCACCCTCCCCCAATTTTAATTTGTATATACATGTTCTTTCCTTTTGGTTCTGCTGTTTCCATCTCTTTCATAGGTTTCGCAACAGACGAAGACTCCCAACAGGTTACCTGGATAAAGTAAATGGTAAAGCCTGGACCACACCAAGTGTGACTGCATTGCCATTCCGGATGGAGTGCCTTAATAACAACTTTTTAAATGTTAAAGGGGAATTTTTAATTTTAAGGCAAATTGTTGATACAGTGTATTTGAGTCTAATTAATTAGACAGTCGCATGTTTAAGGGGGAGTTGGGGACTGGGGAGTCGGTAATGGTATGTGATGACTGTTTCTGCACCAAAACCTGGTTGTTTCCCCCACCTGCTTCTAAAGCAGGGGGCAATTTACAGTACTAAAAGTCGTACAAGTTAAAAGAAGTAAACTAATAGTGGGGCCACCATCGGGGACGGTTGGGGCCACATCCACCTCACTTCAGTAAGGGGATGCTACAGTCTGATGCATGTTTGGGGCTTATGTCCAACATGATAATGTACATACCAGGTAGCACTGCAGGAAACAGGGTGAGAAAGGCGGGTCTCGCTTATTGTCCATTTCTATATATCCCGAATGTGTCATTGCTGTTATATGAATAAATTGGTAAACGTTGCTTGTGTCTGTTATTCACTGCAATGAGCCATGGACTGTTATTACAGCCAGTTTTTTTTTTGGTTTTATCTATCAGGCGGATTCTTTAATTAATAATGATCAGTAAAATATAATGTTATCAAAATCTTTTCAGATTTAGTTATAACTCATAGCTAAAGTGAAATGGTTTCAAAAATGCAAATGGAAGTTAAAAGAAAAAGTGTGGATAACGAAGTGATCGATCCATAACCTATAAGGAATACAAAGTTAAGTGTTGAGCAAACACGGACCCCTGGATATACTAGAGGTGGGATCTGGGGCGCGGTTTACAAAAGAACTTACGACCAACTTTACATACTGGAATTTTCTAGTTTAGCGTAAGATAATTCATTCCAAATGCAAATATTTTTAACTGTTGAAAATTAGGCCTCAGAAAAGTTTTACGTCATTCATTCAAAGTAATAACTGTGTAATGCAATTTAAGACTTGCGACATTGATGTAAGTTGTCTTACAAAGTTGCCTAGGGGGAGCAAGCATCCCTAGTCGACCGGTCATACCCTCCCCGAACCCTATATCTATACAGCTAAAACTTAATTGATTATTGATGGAGAAACTAATTACAAAATGCCAAATCATCAAGATACCGATTAACTATTTTCCTTTTACTTTGGGGTTACTTGGACTGATGCATGTTGATAAGATACCATTCCATAGACTGAATGATATACAATTGAATACTCTGTCTCCATATGTTTTTGAACAAACCTATTTACTATTCTTAAATCGTAGGGATCTATCGATCTCTTGATAGTGATAAGTTATTTTAGATGGTTTGGATTGGTCTTTTGTAATACTGGGTAAGTATAAACAAGGATTTTGTAGTTGGGAAGGAATCCAACTGTGCTCCAGTGCAACTCTGCAAGGGTTCTATAGCGTCGCCTACATTTCATTATCAAGTGGTCAGGGATGGTTATGTATTTATCCTTTTTACACCTAGTCATTTAGCATGAATAAATAATAAATACATAAATAAATGTTTATACGGTATATACATACATACATCTATACAGGGAAATTACACATTCTATGGTATACTTTGATTTGTAGGATGTCAATCCTGTAAACAAAGGAATGAAACATTTCATAACAACTGTCACTGTCAATATCTCCAGCCTTTATTACATAATGGAGCAACATGAGACCCATGCTTACCCTTAAAAAGCCCAGGGAATAGTTTTAAACATCATCATTGATATGAACAGGACTCCCTGCTTCATGTGGTACATCTGTTCTAACTTTGTCTCCTGTAGTAAGAGGAAAAAAATCTTAGTTAAATGTTGCACAATTCCCTGCACAAATGTGTGGTAAATAATGTTTACCATAGATAAAAAAGATCAATAATCATTAGGACAATGGACCCCTCTGTATAATCAAAATTGTCATTTATTAATTATGTTCACTTCTGTAGTCTTCAAACCACCTTGGTACATGACATATCCTTACATCACTCATGTATGGGGCCTTGTAGATGTACATGATGATATCTACAATTTGGCTCACCAAAATGGTCTAACCAGTCAATCTTTTTGGCTGTTTTTCATACTTTGATATGCTCTGGCATCTGAATATCCGAAGTTATATTCTGTACTTGAAGCTTTTCACATGCCAGTTCCACTATCATTACTCTGAAAGTTAACAAACAAATCTTAATTTATCTATTGTATGCGAATCTAAACCTTTAGTGCAACATACATCGATTTCATAACTCAAACCATATTTCATTAGATTTCATACAGATTGCACAGGGTCACTGCCCCTGCAGCAGGAAGGTAGTAGGAATGGGTATCAACACACAAAAACATATCATGATATATCCATTTTTGTTTCGTGCATTATGATACGTATTGATATTCATCATAAAAAGTAAATTCAGTACCATATATACGTATTCACTGTAATATTGTCAGGAACAATTTTACTCTTCAATCAACATACACTGTCATACATATTTCCAGCCATGCTATTTTTCTATGACCGGAATAAAGTGCATATGATACCACTGTGCATCTCTTATGTTTGTAAAGCACTTAAAAGACATATTATAATATACTACAATATCGTTACACCTCTAGAACTACATGTACATGTATTAACTTCATAATTGGCAATCTGTAATCCATAACGTTGATCAAAGTTAGTTTGACAGACACATATAATGACCTTGCAATTGCTATTCATTCCAGTATGTAAAACAATTTGGGTATTTCCTATGCTCATCTCAAACAAAATTCTTTGTAGAAGGAAAAATAGGGGGAATAAAAAGGGGGAGCTAAAGGTATCCTGTATGAAAGGTGAAGATAACGAACAGTGATCAATTTCATAACTCCTACAAGCAATACAAAATAGATAGTTGGGCAAACACGGACCCCTGGACTTACCAGAGGTGGGATCAGGTGCCTAGGAGGAGTAAGCATCCCCTGTCGACCGGTCACACCCGCCGTGAGCCCTATATCCTGATTAGGTAAACGCAGTTATCCGTAGTCAAAATCAGTGTGCCAAGAACGACCTAACAATCGGTATGAAACACGTCAAACAGCATTTGACCCAATGATAGGTTGTATTGACGAACTAAATCGTTATAACGACCATAGAATTTGCGAAATGCTGACTTCAATCGAGACTGTTGAAACCCCTGTACCATCAACTTGTTTGTCAGTAGCTTGCCTCGATTCAAATACGGACTATACCCAGAACAAGCTCTTACAAGATTTTGCGTATTGAATCAGTTGAGAGATATAAACACCATATGCAGGTGATAATGGAATATTGCTACATAAGTATGGGAAGTTGACGATGGAGAAGCTGATATCATCCCGTTTGTCATACAGTTGAGTGGTCAATGTGTCGTTAATGTCTACTTTCAATAAAATATTTAAGTATGAAGCAGAAGTTGACGAATCTGTGGTGTCTTTTATTTCAAGCTCATGGGGATATATCGAATCGACATATGAATGAAAGTTATTATTGTTGATTAACAAACCGTCGTCGATATATCTAAATGTGGAATTGAAGGCCACAGCGAGAGATTTTTTCTTCTCACGTAGAAGTTTTTTTTAAAATAAATTTTGCTTCATAGGAATATAAAAACAGGTCAGCTAACAAAGGAGCACAATTCGTACCCATGGGAATTCCAACAGACTGTTGGAAGACCTGATCACCAAAGACCACTAAGATATTGTCAATGAGGAACTCTAGCATATTTTTATTTCAACTTTAGAGTACTTGTGCGTGGAATCAGAGTGGTTTTTAACAAAGTAAGTTTTTGGATGACTGATCACTAGATATGAATATTTCTTTTTTTCCATTTTTGTTGAATAGGCAACTGTCTATGATGCCAAAAAGTCTAGTCTTTAATTCATCGTGAGAAATGGTCGTGTATAGTGTTGAAAAGTGATAGGTTTTGATGTTATTGATTTGGGAAAAGTTTTGCGATTTCAAGTTTACTAAAAGTAATTTAGAATTTTTTATAATCCACATTTGATTAACACCACTTCTGGCATATGTAGTCAGTAAGTTTGAAGTTTCTCCTTCACAGCTGTTAATATTTTCGTAAGGAGCAAAGATAGGGGCTTGGTGATGTACATGGCCACTTGTTTAGCTTAACTTGCAATTGTGTGTATAAAATCTTTATGAGGTTCAAACTCATTTGTGGACTTGACTTGGCCATTTACGATTGTTCTGAGTAGGATTGCCTTACAATTTAACAAAGTTCCTACTTCCCTTGAAGACTTGCTTGAAAAGAAGTGGTTTACAATTTTCTGCAAAATAAATCCATGTATGGCATACGAACATACGTATACACCACAATATATACACACATACATTCCTCTTTCAAGCAAACCTGAATGCAGATGTATTTTTCAGGTTTGCTTTAAAAGAACAATGAATAGCAGCGCAGGAATAGATCCTGCTTCAAGTTACTTCTGTGACACATCATGTATGTGGCCAGGAAAAGAAATCAATTAATTTGCCTCTTAGGGAGAGATCAAAAGTTCGAAAACTTACCAAAAAAAACTACATTCACATGGTTTTAATCACTCCAACCTTTCCAAATTTAATATGATGAATGTTAGGTTTGTTTAAGAAATAAATTTAATTTTGACCAATGTTATACAATATATCATAACTTGGGTCAGTGTATGCTTTATAAACTGCGAAGTGAAATGGTTTATAAAAAAAATATGCTATATGCTTATAACATAGGTCAAAATTAGATTAATCCCTTATTATCTAATTTTACAGCATAAAGTACAGAAAATAAATGACGTTTACTTGGACAAAATTTAAATGTGACATCAAAAGGATTAATACATTAAGCACGTAATTCATACTGGTGTAGCTATACTATATAAACAAATTTGTTGAACCATTTAAATAGCGTGTTTTAACCATAATTAAATCATTACACTATAAGTAACTTGTATTTCTTTGGGGTTTTTTCCATAAAAAGAAACATTTCAAATACCAGATACATGTATGTATAGTCCAATTTCGATATGATGTGCACAATTTCATGTAACTATAGTTATCAGAGAAAAACTTGTGGGACTCTTTACAAACAACAACCTCACTATATGAATAGATGAACGGGTTGTTGGTTTTTTTTTAATTATCAGACATCGATATTTTGATGTCATTCTTAACCCTTCTTAAGTTTTTAAAGCATTAAACTAAATTTTATTTTTGTTTAAGGGGAGTGGAGTTCCGAAATGATTTTTTCAGAATAGGGGAAAATTTACTGTCAAGATTTACAGAGATCCCTGTAATAATGTTTACTGCCACTGCCCCTCCAAAGGCACAAAAACAAATCCCCAGATAATTTCCATTAACCCCAACAGACCAAACATAAAATACAACAAAACTATGCGATCAACATCTAGCAAGACTGAGGAACATTTGGAAGAGATTTTAATACCAATTATGGAAAGGTTTGCCTCTGAGAAGTGGCATTACCCATTAAGTGTCATGCAGAGAGATACAAGTGTTATAAGCTTCTGTTATGCATATCTAGATAGGAATTTTGGCTATAGACAGTACCTTGGAGACCCTATTTCTGAGAACAGAATCTTCGCTTAATACTAACAAACCAATGAAACTTGGTAGTACACCCATGCATTTGTTTCCTAAAAGTTTATAGTGTATGAAAGTCATTTACAGTGACAAGTTCTCTGTGCTAACTAAATGTATTAGAATTTCAATGGTCTGAACACTGCATCTTTTAAATTTCCCCACCTCAAAAGAAAAAATATAATTCTGAATTTACTTAAGAATGGTATGCTACTCAGCTGACAAAAAGAAAATGTTTGGGTCTAGTCCATCAAATGGTATGACCTTGGACTGTCTGCTGAGTTCTGGAACATCTATGGGTAGTAACCTGTCCACAAGTTTAATCCAGTGTGTATTATGGTAGTCTTTATTACCACTGCCTAAGCAAACCTTCAATTAAAAAGTTTACATAAGAAATAACCAATACCTGATATTTTTCTTCATTAGTAAACTGAACATTACAGTTACAAAAAATTGATAAGTGGTAATACCTGGTTAGCTTTAATCCTGTCATCTAAGTTGTCCACTGTGACTTTAATTGTTCTACCATTTGTGAGAGCTGCACATACACCTTTCTCATTAATTTGACCAATATCAGAGAGCATGGGTAATTTGCTCCTCTCAAGAAGGGAAATGCCCATTCTGCATAATAGGTGAAACAACTGAAAAAAAGAAAAGATTTGTTAAAAGTTGCTACGCATAACACAAAACATTATGTCAATATGTAAACCTGTCACAAATAATAATGCCTTGCAATTATATCTGTTAATAAATTATCTACTAACCACATATCCAGTACCATATCTGATGCATACATCAGACAATATATTTAACTTTTGCATGAGATTCATTTGATTCTACCTTGCATTTAAAGCAATGCCGTACATTGCAGCAACAGCAGGATTCTTGTGTGTTAATTTGATGTGCACTGGTGTGCACAGACTGACAAGAATATCAAATACGTTGGGGCATCTTTGGTCTATTTCTCTGAATACATTTACAATAAACAGCTCTGGTGAAATGTCAACAATGTTCTCCCTCAAAATACTTTTTTCACTGGTGACACACATTCTGTCCATTTAAGAATTTATATCCATCACGAATTTCGACCAAAATGCATTACGGGCATCAGGAATTGTCAACAATTTTTGTACAAAGTCTTGCAAATCAATAAAGGAAAGAATTTCCTTTATCTTTATGGTCCCAAAGTAATTTTACTGCACGCGATGCAGGATTTCAACTGCTTAATTGGTGTCACAATATTCATTATCAATTTGTCATAAGATGATATATAAAACGTTTACTTTACCCACAATAAACACTACCAGTATGCCATCTTTGTTTATATCTCGTGAAAAGTAGTCCTTACTCAGCATACCAAGCGCGATGTTACACAGGTTAATGTGGGTAGCACGTGACCTGTGTGTACACATTGAAGCATTCACTAGAGTCTTGCATGGTACATGTGTTAAAAGGGATGCATCTTATATTGTTAAGATGGTTGTGACAGGATTTAATGACATGACAGGGGATGCTTACTCCTCCTAGGTACCTGATCCCACCCCTGGTAGTCTGTGTTTGCCCAACTATCTATTTTGTATTGCTTAAAGGAGTTATGAGATTAATCACTGTTCGCTATCTTCGCCTTTCATGTGACTTGCTTCTCAGTGGTGACACATAAGCACCAATATTGTTAAGTCGATGGTATTTTCTAATTTCGCGTGGGCTCATGTTTCGATGTGAACCTGACCAGTTCTTTTTCTTGGTAGTTGAGTTTCAGATGGTTGTGTGGAGGTTTTGGACTTTTGTAATGGCCACATGTCAGGTGGTTCGAATGTCATGTATATTTGGATGATACCGGGATGATACCGGTATGATTTGGATGATACCAATAAGGAGATTATTAATTTCAGATAGGGAACAGCGATCAATTCCATAAATCCCAGAATAATACAAAATTAAGAGTGGGACAAACGCTGATTCAAATACAACCTATTGTTAGGTCAAATGCTGTCTGGCATGTTTCATACCAATTGTTAGGCCGTTCTTTACACATTGATTTTGACTTCGGATTCATACGCTTACCTGATCAAGATATAGGGCTCCCGGGGGATGCTTGCTCCTTCTAGGCACCTGACCCCACCTCTGTTATGTCTTCGGGTGTGGGGTGTTGTTGTGGGGTGTATTGAAAGCGTGCATTTGAAACATTTATATTATCGTTGAATCGTGAATATTACTGAACGCTTGATACATTGAACGTTTGCCATGATGTATCAGATATTTTTCTCAGTGACATAGATATATTGTCCAACTGAGCTAGGATCAGGATATACCCCTCAGTAGTGCCCAGGCGTCCTGTTTGTTTTATATCTTTATAAGATTTATGATATTGATCACTGTTCGTTATCTTCATTTGTTCATTATCTTTTTCATCAGTATTGATATGATGGTGGCAGTAGTTGTAAATGTTTCGCTTTGTAATAGGGAGGTTTCGGGTTCAATTCTCATCAAACCTAAGACATTTGATACAATCAGTGACTGCTCTTTCGCTAAGCTCCGAACGTTAGAAGTGAAGGTCATAGGTCCTTCGAATATGAACTTAAAGTATGTGTTGTATCGGTCAGAATGTGAGGTACTTCACCAACATCTGATGATGCATAGAAAGTGGCATAAATATACCTTTGTATGAGATTGAACAATGTTCGTTACCTTCACTTTTTATTTATAACTACACATTTAGTCACGTAATGTATGGGTGTTTTTGTTTTACATTCTATGCATTCTGCAATTATATTTGAACATATTTTAAATGTTTGAAGATAATTTGAATTATTTTCAGAAATGTATTATCATGAAATTATAGTATCACGAAATCACCAGTCAATATTGGAGGATATATTATTTCAGGTTCTTTCATTTCAAAAGTTTATTTTCCTTCCACCACTTTACAAAAATCAATACCATGTGGGAGACACATCTTAAATGAATTTCAGATGTTTGTCGGCTCATCTGAAAGCATGCAGCTTTAATACAATTCGATACTCTAAATCCAACAGGTAGTTTTACCTTTAAATTTGTTTGCATTTGTAAGTCTACAGCCAGTTTTTATAAACGTTTAGACAGATTTTCCTATTTATTTCTGCTTTTTCTTTCCCCCTTGTCCCAATATCTATGGTTTCATGATGAAATCAAGGTCAACTGCGGTTTTAAATATCATTGATAGTACGCCCTTTACAAACGATATACATGATGAACCCCCCCCCCCCCCCCCGACAACTGATTTAATTTTGTCCAGAAAAAAGGTTTGAGTGTCTGCGGGACATATGTACCTGGATGTGAACTGAAACTTGAGCAGAATAAGACGGAGATGATCAAATCAAAGGCAAAACATGAATATACAGTAGGTTAATAAAAATTGAAAATTGTTGAAAATGTCATTAACGATGTTTCCATTTTGTATGAACCCTTTTATTTATTTTGATAATAATTAACAACAAAGAGAGAAATAAAATCTATCATTAAAGTATACCATCATTATCTCAGCAACATACATGTAGGCAGCACATGTCGATTTGATATACCTGAAATATGCAAGGCTTTAGTGAATTTATTAGTCACAACCACGTTGGACTACAACAACTGGCTGCTTTTTGGTTTACCAGAACAGGTTGTGGACAGTTCGAAATATCACTGTCCGTCTTATAACTAAATCAAGAAAATTACACACTTGATAGACCACGGGGTAATAATACATTACTTTCCCTCTAGGGATTTTTCTACCATATGATTTTTGAAAGCGTGTATAAATTATAGGTCAGCTAAGATTGTTTTACAAATTTATATTTGGGCGTTTTCAAGATCAAAGGTGAAGATAACGAACAGTCATCAATCTCATAACTCCTATAAACAATACGAAATAGAGTTGGACAAACACTGACCCCTGGATATACCAAAGGTGAGATCAGGTGATGAGGAGGAGTAAGCATCCCCTGTTGACATATCACACCCGCTGTGAGCCCTATATCTTGATAAGATAAACGGAGTTATCTGTAATCAAAATCAGTATGCCAAGAACGGCTTAACAATAGGTATGAAACACGTCAGACAGCATTCGACCCAATGATAGGTTGTATTGGCAAATTAAATCGTTATAAAGACCATAGAATTTGCAAAGTGCTGACTTTAAACGAGACCTTTGGAACCCCTGCAACATCAACTTGTTTGTCAGTAGCTTGCTTCGATTTAAAAACTGACCATAAGCAGAACAAGATTTTGCGTATCGAATCAGTTGAGAGATATCAACACCATATGCAGGTGATAATAGAGTATTGTCACATAAATATGGGAATTTGACGATGGAGAAGCTGAAATCATCCCGTTTGTCATAAAGTTGAGTTGTTAGTTTGCCGTTAATATTTACTTCCAATAAAATAACTAAGTATGAAGCAGAAGTGGACGACTCTTTTATTTCGAGTTCATTTATTGAGAGGTCACGTGTTGTTGTTTACGACAGAATCCTGTACGTTAAAATTCTTGTAAAAAGCCATTCCATCTGA
Organism: Ostrea edulis; assembly: GCF_947568905.1. Lineage (NCBI taxonomy): Eukaryota > Metazoa > Mollusca > Bivalvia > Ostreida > Ostreidae > Ostrea > Ostrea edulis. Next base: position 76,224,959 of record NC_079164.1, on the reverse strand, counting down.
TTGGCCTGTGCTTCCGGTGGTATTCTAGGGTAACATGGTAACCATCTCGAACTTTCAAGCCGTTGTTTGAACAACGATAGTTTGGTTTTATGACTGCATAATATTTTCCATCCACCCGAGCGCTCGATTTTTCATGTACGAAGGCTGTACAATTACCATTGTACTTTTGTACAAATAGCTCATTTAAATGGCGTCTTCCAAGACGGCTACTTCATCAATTATGCAATTAAATTGAAAGACCCTTTGAGGAGGCGCAGGTGGATTAATTGCATTTGCATTGATATAATGCAAACGGAGGTTGAATAAACCTCCGAAGCGTGGCCAGATTTCAGAGAAAACATGCAAACTCTCTTCTTATATATCTACCCCGTCTCTCCCCTAACAAGCAGAATGTACATGTAGTTTTGATGTTAACTTATCCGGAAAAAAGGTATTTAGATGATTGTATCATTTGAAGGAAGAGTAATGAATATCTGACAACTTTTCGGGACGACCTGTCTTTTTTTTTAGGACAAACGAAAAGGATTACATGATGTGGCCAATATCAGTTTTCATGTTGAAAACTGTCACAGGATTTCCCTTAAGAAAGTACTACATGTACCACCCAATCTACCCTTTCAACTGAGTTAAATCAAAGATCATATTTTGATTTGGAACTTGAAAATCGGACAATCTGATTGAAACCAGATCCTGAGATCCGCTCACTTAGATCGCTACACTAGGATCTGACATAACCCCATATAGGGGCACGTCCTCATGACCTTTCGTTAAGCCAATCAAATTGACCCTGTCGATTTATACCAACGATAATTTTTCTCCCATGAACCTTTGCGTCATTATTTACGTTAGAGATGCAAAAAAAAGTTGGCTGCGTGTTTAACAGTCGACTGCACACCTTTCAAAACATGCGATTTAAACAACGTCTGTTTTCTCTGCGGGTTTTCTTTCATTCAAACGCTAAAAAATCCCGATGGAGTTCACAATTCAAGGAAAATGGCTGCGATTGTTTGGTTTGAAAGAAAACATCGCAGCTAGATGCGACGTCACAATGCACCATTTACATCGACTGGCGTTATATTCCTCGCGTTATTTAAGTAAACCATCTTGAAAACTATTCAATTCGTACCCGTCCCTATTCATACATAAATCTGAAGTCACAATTAATTTAATTTGGGTATATTTCATATTGTACGTTTTGTTGTTTGAATGAACGGAATAGATTAGGCATTATTGCGAAAGTTTAAAATTCGTTATGCGAGAATATACAAATTTACAGTGTGGAATAAACTTCATGGGAGAGAGATTACAGCAATTTGTTTACGAATTGCCAGGAACCGCCTAAATAGCCATCATTGTCTGTATGGCGCAATCTGACTGGCTGATAGTTCTCATGAATATTCCAAGCGAAAGGTCATGCGGACATGACCCCCTGTGGGGTTACGTCATATCCTAGTGTAGCGATCTAAGTGAGCGGATCTCAGGATCTGGTTTTAATCAGATTGAAAATGGGAGTGACTGTGTTTTTGATTATTTGACCTGTTTGAAAACTGGTTGTGGCATGATGTCTACCAGATATTCTTTGTTTTTGTTTCTAAATTTCGAGTCACTTTAATTTTATAATGTAACTAATCTGCATTCTGAAGACACTGTTCTGGTTTCCCGCCAACTTGCGATAAGCACGCTTAGAACGGAAAACAATCCACCACCATGCAAGCCTTGCACGAGCTATCGTCAACTCCTGACAATACACCAAGGTTCCGATGCCTCCCAAGTCTCGGGTTATCCTCTACGGAGCTACACCTTGCCCATCCATATTGTAGCAGAATATCCGCATTGGTTTCCATATATCCAAATCCCGTAACTCTCTGCCTGCCTTCGGGTTGAAATTGGTTTTTCTAAACACCCATGTACGCACGGCTAGGAAAAAGATGTGCCCTCCGAACAAACTCCTATTTCAGTAGTTATATTTCTCCAAATGTCCTACATAGAATCTGACAGGAAATAACTATCCCCTGAACTTCTAGGACCTGTCAACGTGGCACCCGGCTGATGTCGTTGCCGTGCCCTATCTAACTTACAGCCAACCAAACCGGTCTCTTTTATACTAGCAACTAAAAATAACTCACACCCGACTCACTCTTACGATAACCCATTCGCATCAAAATCAAAACAAACGAAAAATACGAAATGCTAAATCAGCAAAACTTAATCAACTTCATTACAGAGGTATTGTTATATTATGCGAGTGACGTATTTGCAATGGTAAACACATTATAAAACGATGAACGGAGTTGAGATAAAGTGTATGCCATTGTTCACGGAATGACAAAAGCTTTCAATCCTATAAACGAAAGCGTACAGTGTCACCGAGAGAATACGTTTACTTGTGAAAGCGCTATATAGTTGTAATGGATTCAAATGACTACAGAACGAAAATCATGCAGATACTTACTAATACGGAATTCTATGCAGAAATTAACGAAAACCAAGCTAAAAAAAGTTTTACAGAACATTAAAAAATGTTGAACAAATATCCGTCGTCACTTACAGAAAATGAAGAAGATTTCGTAACAAACTTTGATTCTAGATAGTTTTTTTTATTCGTTACCGAAAGTTCATAAATCCGAAATTATAAAGATGCAATAAAAACTCAAAATTCCGAGTAATCCAAAGGAACTCAACGTCTTAGCAATCGTTTAGATATTGTTCTCAAATCTTTGTGCTGTGAAGTCAAAAGCTATTGTCTTGATGATCTGGACTTTTTACGGCATCTACCTAACAATGTGCGGATTAATGATGAATCAGTTCCTCTGGATGCCGTAAATTTATATTCCAACTTGGACTACGGGTATTAAATATTGGATAAATAAACAGAGGGGAAAAAATGATAGCCGTTGAAAAAATGATTAACTAAAATGAATTTCTATGAGAGGCAACACACAATAAGTTGAAAACCCAACACTTTCAACTTTGATGACAAATATTTTCAACAACTCAAATGTACCGCTATGGGCACAAAAATGGCCCCTACATACACTTACCCTAATCCTTGGGTTTTAGAGGAACTTATGCATGAGCAAATTGACGAAAAACATCAGCAAAAAACTTAGTGAAATTATCAAATTCACGGAAAAAGATATTTAGATGGTTGTATCATTTGGAGGAAGAGTGATGAATATCTGACAACTTTTCGAGACGATCTGTCTTTTATTTTTAGGACAAACGAAAAGGATTACATGATGTGGCCAATATCAACAGAGAATAATCTATGTTAATATTGGCCACCTTATTTAATTTTCTCTCTCTCTCTCTCATCCCGTGGTTTATCCTTGCTTGTCGTAAGAGGTGACTAAATGGGGAGGTCCTTCGGTTGAGAGCGCAACAGCAGGTGTGGCAGATAAAGACCCCTCCCTGCTCAAAAGCCGTAAACGTCGAACATAGGCCTAAATTTTGCAGCCCTTCATCGGCAATGGTGTCGTCTCCATATGAGTGAAAAATTTAACAACACTCAACATCTAAAACCCTCTTCATTTCTAGAGAGCAAGGAGGCAAAAATATTTGCATTATTATAATGAGTCATCTACTAGAGTTGTGAAATTTTTCGACTCTAGGGTTCAGGCTCCATTACATTTATATGAGTAAGTAAGCATGGAGTTTTCTACTGAATATTGGACTTTTGTGAGATGGGCTGACTTTTACAGTCAACGGCTGACTTTGACACGAGCATATAATACGGAAACCTTTTCGTGACATATCTGTATACACGAATAAGTGATGTACAGAAATGGTCAAGTTGTCCAAACATTATAGAGTTGTTCCGGTTCATTTCCATACTCGTACCGTTTCTGAAACAGTAAAGACTATGTGACTTAATATCCCCATAAATATTTTGGTCACCTGACCTAATGCAATTGGTCAGCATTTGTCGCCGTCCACCGTGCGTGAACACTTGACCATTCTTAACTTCTTCCTGATACTGTAACTGCCATTTAAAAAATTTCAAATCTGGTATGAAACATCTTTGGGACAAGGGGGTATAAAGTATAAATTTCAGGACTTCTGCACTCCCGGGGCCTTAAGGATGGAGCATATATTGACCAATGTTAAAAATCTTCCTTACATTTGTAAGAAAATCTGGTCATGTAGAGCTGGAGGGCCTCTACCGAAATTGTAAATTTCATGATATCCGGGGTAGACGCTCTGAATCCAGGTCGGGGCCAAAATAGGTACTAGTATTTAGTGTTTATGTGTAAACCATTTAAAAATAGCATAGATCTTCTTCAATGCTATGCCGTGGGCCTCTTGTTAGTTAAATATTTTAGATGAAACAATTCCAGTTCCATCCCCGACAAGTTCTGTTTTTATATATCAATATTGAAAAGATTAATTGGAGACGGGGACCAGACTCATGACTTTCATAACGTACTAGGGTTACTTTTCAATATTTACGTACTTCATATTGGACAGAATGAATAGATATAAGAATCAACGGGGTTCGAATTGACTACTGCCTAACATGGCTACCTCTACAAACAGATGCGTTTTTGGTTCACACGCGGCTTTAATAAATGTTTGGACAAAAATACGGTATACTGGAAAAATATGTTAGGAATTTTTTTATATTATTATGCGACCTACGCCGTAAATCGAAGGTTTTCATAATGGGTGGATTTGCAGCTCTCTGGTATGTCCAAATATTTCCCCAGAGAGCTACATATCTGCATTAGTGCAGATGCACATGTAATTCCGAATTAGGGAGAGAACTGAAATAGGCTATGCCTGCTGCCCAATCCCATTCACTTCTTAGTGAACACAATATTGTTAAATAAAAATTCCGAATTGTAGGTATGTTTATCATGTTCTGTGTTGTACCTGTGTGTTTGATTGAATAAAGTTGTATAACAACGTCATGTATTTGCACGATAAAGTAAAATGCAAAACTCTTGCATGATAAACTTACATTTGATTTATCATGTTGCAATGACTTTCTGTAAAGTTTTAACAAGGTATATGTGCGAGTTGAAATCTTGCACCCAGGTATGCATGCAAAAATGAAATGAATCAATAGCCTTATGTGAAATATGTTTTGATAATTGTCAGATAAATAAAAGAAGTTCAAATGGTTTGAAACGTAACAGGCCTACCATAATAATATTGTAACGTGCTGTGATCTGAACACGCTCGCCGTTGCTTAGAGAGAGAATCTAACATATCACTAGAAAAAACTACCTCACTAGCGAGGCCGTAGAAAATCCCTACATACTGTCTGCTACACTTCTCCCGCTGAGGGAGGCTTCGTCCCGAAGCTTAGCATGGGTCTTCTCTGATTTTTGGCACCTCTTTAGCAAAAGCATTTGTCGTTCACGACAACAACCACCGTCGCCCCAGGACGAAACAACGTGCGAACATGGACACACAGTCCCAGAGCTCCAAACATACTCTACCTGAAGCAAGCCTCTGGACAGCCAAACACCAGAGTCACTACACTGTCACCATTTTGTAACGTGCAGCGGTTTGAACACGCTCGTCTTTGCTTAATTTGCGTAATCAAGAGAAATCACTAAATAGGAGTTATGAGATTGATCACCGTTCGTTATCTTCACCTTGCATATAGCTAGCTCAAGAGCGAGGTAAAAGTTCCCTATATTCTGTTCAACAAATCGACATTGCATATATTTAACGATTCCGTGCTTCCATACAATACGCAGGTTTAAATGTCCAAGTCAGCCGTTGACTGTGAAAGTCAGTCGTTCTCGCAAAAGTCCATTCTTAGAGTAGGCGTTTTAAACCCTATGACAAATTACTTTTAAAATGACATGCTAACAATGTTTGTGTATTAATGATTTTTAAAATTTCAAAACAATACCTTCTTTCTCTTTTTTTAGTTTAGTCTATGAAGCTTAATCACAAAATTTCTTACTTTCATATACTCCTTAGGAAAATTGCTTCATGATAATTTGTCATCAGTATGTGTAGAGATGTGTGTGTGTGTGTGTGTGTGTGTGTGTGTGTGTGTGTGTGAGCCCTGTCAATTGAACCAGTGAATAAGAAGGCACACGTGTAAATTAGCACGTGGTAGGCCAAAGGAACACGAAAATGATGGTGTTCAGTTGGATTTCTATAGAAATCAGCATAAAGTCATTAAATAATTCATCAATCTTATTAAAATTAGCTGTTTTGAATCCGCTACCGTTTCTCAAACAACAATAACGGAGCGGATCTCAAGATATTATTTTAATCAGACTGATAATTCATCTAATATCAAAACCCTGAAGTGTTTACTTAACAGGATTTATGAGATGTGTGTAACAGGTGTTTAAAGATTTAGAACTCGGTCATCTTTTTCCCTTGCGAGCATGGCTTACACACATTCGAAGTGCGCATGCTCTGTTTTAAATGATGTAATTTGTGATATCATCATAATGGAGTTTTCCGGGGAAAGAAGAAGTTGGCCCATCTGAGGAAAGTAAACATGGTTGAAAGAAAATGTGTGCATATTAACAATGAGTTTCCTATTAGATAGACTGATTACATGGTGTTTAATACCGACTGTGTTACGTACAAGCGTCAGAGTACCCGAGTTACATTTATATAATACAAGTTCTAGGCATAATTGAGAAATTGTTTGAGAAAACTTTTCCCAAATCAATAACATAAAAATTTATGACTTTTCAACACTACATACCGACCATTCCTCACGATAAATTAAAGACTAGACTTTTTGACATCATAGAGAGTGCTTCTTCAACAAAAATGGAAAAAGGAAATATTCATATCTAGTGATCACTCATCCAAAAACTTACTTTGTTAAAGGCCGGCAATTGGGTATAAAAGCAGCCAATCGGTGAAAATGGTGGAATATATGAATTTTCTGGTCACATTCAGATTGCAGCACTTATTTTGCAAAAATAAAGATTAAGCTGTTGTACTGAAATTTTAAAATAGGTATGCTTGTTCCCCTCATAACTGTGCATATATTGGCCATATCTATTTTAGATATAAATTCTCATGAAGTTTTAATTTTGGCCTCAAAAATCTGAAGCAGGGCTAAATTTGTATTTCAAACTAGAGATTGACAGCTTGTGGGTGTGATTATCTTTTGTTATTGTTTACACCGGATGTTGACTCACATATTGCAGGAGCATGCTTGTCTAGTTCTAGATAAGAGGGATTGCACCAAAGGCAACATGTAATCAAATCACTGTATAACGTGGAAAAAAAGTACTTACTCATATATCATTGGTAAATCCAAATTTTATTTTTTAATTATATATAATCACATTCCATTAAAAAAATTGGTTAACTTTATGAAAATAACTCATTAGGACTGTTCAGTCTGATCACTGTTTCAGAGTTTTGCAGGATTGCTGGTACCTTTTCTCGAATAATGTCAAGCATGATGTTTGTCTGATTAAGCAACAATCTCCTAGGCCAGTTGTGTAACTCCCATTAATTGTCTCTCACCAATGATGACAAATGTCCAATTGATCAACCATCACTCTAAAATTACTCTCAATCTGGACTCTTAGATGTGAACATTACAATGTCAAAAGAGACAATCACAGATAGTAGGTCTCCAAATATCATAATGGACAAAATGTTTCTTAATAACCCTTCAATGCACATGTCCTCCATTGCACAGCTACAATTTCCCCCCAAATTCTTCTCATAATTGAAAGGTACCAAAAGGAAAATCATAAGTATTAGTATATCATATATACCAATATTTGTGTATATAATAAAAAAAAAACTACATGTTTTAAAAGACATGGATAAAACAATGATGAATTCATTTTGTAGTTCCTAGGGTGAAGTTTTGTTAAAGTAAAAACATAGCCTTTCAGTGCCTCACAGATCGAGCAGAGTGGTAGAAAAATGCGGGAAAACTTTAGTTACTTTGATAAATCATGCCAGTCTCCCTGTGCAAAATATCGTCTGCTACAGAGCACGTGTAGAGTCAAGCATCAGATTGCTGCTTATTCTGATAACACTGCTAAGCCCTGCCCTCTTGCCATATATGCTTAATTGCTGTAGGGGTGTAAAATTTTCTAGGTTACTCCCGGCCTTTAAACATCACTCTGATTCCACACACAAGTATTCTGAAGTTGAAATAAAAAATATGCTAGAGTTCCTCATTGACAATATTTTCGTGGTCTTTGGTGATCAGGTCTTCCAACAGTCTGTTGGAATTCCCATGGGCACGAATTGTGCTCCTTTGTTAGCTGACCTGTTTCTATATTCATATGAAGCAGAATTTATTCAAAAACTTATACGCGAGAAGAAAAACCCTCTTGCTGTGGCCTTCAATTTGACATTTAGATACACCACAGAGTCGTCCACTTTTGCTTCATACTTAGATATTTTATTGAAAGTAGACATTAACGGCAAACTGACAACTCAACTGTATGACAAACGGGATGATTTCAGCTTCTCCATCGTCAACTTCCCATATTTATGTAGCAATATTCCATTGTCACCTGCATATGTTTCTATCTCTCAACTGATTCGATACGCAATAGCTTGTTCTGCGTATAGTCAGTTTTTAAATCGAAGCAACCTACTGACAAACAAGTTAATGGTACAGGGGTTTCAACAGTCTCGATTGAAGTCAGCATTTTGCAAATTCTATGGTCGTTATAACGATCTGCTTCGTCAATACAGCCTATCATTGGGTTAAATGCTGTCTGACATGTTTCATACCGATTGTTAGGCCGTTAATGATACACTGATTTTGACTACGGATAACTCCGTTTACCTGATCAGAAAAGAGGGTTCACGGCGGGTGTGACCGGTCGACATGGGATGCTTACTCTTCCTAGTCACCTGATTCCACCTCTGGTGTGTCCAGGGGTCCGTGTTTGCCCAACTATCTATTTTGTATTGCTTATAGGAGTTATGAGATTGATCACTGTACGTTATCTTCACCTTTCATGTGTTAAGAAGTTTGATACTAACAGATGAAAAATTATGAATAGTTTTAAAAAAAAATAATACAAGATCAATTCTGTAAAATTATTTTGGGTTAATAGTTTTTAATGTTTCTATTAGTGGTATTGTGTGCTAACATTGAGTTGAGGAAAAACCAAATATTCTTTTTAGATGTCATTTAATAAAAGGTAATACTTTTTACATATGAAAACGAGTTTGTAATTTATCCCAGCAAGTATTTTATTCATATTATGTATAACACTGCAAAATGCGGCCATTTCATTAATTTTACAGTTCCATTACGTTATAAATCATTTTTACAGTAAGTATGGAACTAAATCGATCAACAATATGAATTAGCATAAAACGTTTTCATTTTTCCATTTCATAAAAAATATTTCATAAGAAAATCCCCATCTTAAATACTAGTACAGCATGTATTTATAATTGTTTAGAAAAGTGTTCCAAACTTCCAATATTTTATTATTTCCTTTACTTAGCAAATTATTGAACATTTTGTTTTGATACGTTAACTTAATAGTACTATCATAAATTGTATATCCATACAGCATCATTACAAGGCAAGCCTAGCGATTCTCGGCACTTTCAGTACTTTGATTAAGTTTGTTAATGAAATATATATCAGCCGCTTTTGAAAAACGAAATGTTTGGCTTTCCATGAAATGCTTGATGTTTACTGATTTTGACGCCGTGACCGAGTGGTTAGAGCATTGCACTCAAAATCACACGGCATCTCACCTCTGTTCGAATCCCGCTCGCGCCGGTAAGTGAGAAAGTTTCCCAGTTTACTTTCGGAAGGTTGGTGGTCTCTTCCCAGGTACATTGTATCTGGGCTCTCTCTTCCACCAATAAAAACTGTGCCACCATATAACTGAAAAATTGTTGAGTGTGGCGGAAAACATCAAACAATCAATCAATCAATAGAATATGGCAGTCGCGGATTAAAACCCTCCCCTTCCTCCTAATATGAATTTCAGGATCTTCCCCTGTCTGCAGTTTTACATACCAATTGAATATACTACCGTAAATCTGGTTATTTTTGCTGTCGATTAATTTTTAGCGATTTTGCGAGTCAGTTGGATTCGCAAAAATAATGTTTCACACGTTTTTTAATATGGTTTTAGATAAATTCGCAAAAATAAGAAACACAAAAATAAATACATAGGCTTTTTACTCAAATTCGCAAATATAAATCGACGCAAAAATATCCAGATTTACGGTATAATATTAGTACTGCATCTAAATGGTGAAAACAAAACTTACTCGTTGGACTTTCATTTGTCATTGGTATCGAACTGTTTTCAGTTTCCATAAATATCTTTATGAAATAAGATTTAGATAAATTTCTAAATGAAACTCAGCTAAAACGTTCAAAGTCATAGAAAAAATATGACTATATCTCCATGTTATACACGACAAGAAATATGTTATTTTTTCTAGTGCTGCAGATTTTTAAGGAGGGATGACCACAGCATCAATCAAGAATCAGTTTAATCAAAATAACGCAAATGTGTATTGCTGAGATTTTGATCGAGGACTTTCGGTATCTTGAACTAAACTCTGAAACATACATGTAGAATTATGGGTGTATGTATGATGTAAGCGACTGCATAGAACATATGATACATACGACTGTATAATGTAAACATACCTGAACATTGTTGCAAATGTCTCGTATTGACGCTTGAACAACTGCTGCAATTACATAGAGCTCGATATCTAGAACAAATTATCTAAACCCTGCTGTCATCCACAGCTCATTTGCTTTTTGTAAAAAGTTCTGTGTGGTTTTCAACGAAGCGAGTCTAACACATTATTGATAACCCATCCTGACAACTGCCCGGAAGTATCTTATCCTATTGAGCTATTTTATTGAACATAGGTGCTATCGACTAACTGACAGCTCAACTTTGTGATAAACGGGGATATTTTGGCTTCTCCATTGTCGACTTCCCATGTTTGTGTTGTGGTGTTCCATTGTCGCCTGCGTATGGTGTTTGTGTCTCTCAACTGATTCGGTACACAAGACCTTGTTCTGCGTATGGTCAGTTTTTGAATCTGGGAGAACTGTTGACAAACGGGTTGGTGTTTTGTGGGGTTCGGCGGCTTCGTTTAGGGTACGATTTTTGCTGATTATCTGGTCATTGTGGCCATCTGGTTTGCCAGTACGGCCTGTCATTGGGTGAAGTGTTTCGTTCCGCTTCTTGGGCCGTTCTTTATGCATTGATTTTGACTGAGAATTGCTCATTTACCTGATCAAGATAGAGGGTTTACAGTGGGTGTGTATTTTATCAATATACTCTTCACACAGCTATGGTTTTGGTATCCCAGTCATCAAATTTCTACGCATGATCAAAGAATTTTACTGTCTTATTATGATTCGACATAGGGATCAGTGTTTAAGTGGGAGTTATTTAAAAGGGCATTATCTGTAATTTTGTCACCAGAATTGAATTCAATGAAAATTGCCCTATATTATATATTTATGATAGCAATAATGATAAAATAAAACACAATTAAATGAAATTAAATGACTTTATGACATAAGATCTTATCTCTGTAAAATTATCCAAATGATACACTATAATTAAGATTTTAAAAATAACTAAAGGGATATTTGTCCTTTTTATGTGGAGCACTATGCAACGTATTAGAAATCAACGAAAAAAATATCAAGAAGATTTAGAAATTTGCATTGAAAACGATAATTGACAAAAATTGCACTATGTCAGGGAAAGCATGTTTTAAGAATCGGGGTTTTAACAGATTTTTGAAAAGTTGATGTTTTTGGCAGCTTTGAAATGTTGCGGAAGGTCATTCCACAATCAGGCTGCAGCCCAACTAAACGTGCGTTCTCCCAACAATAGGAATTTATGAGTGTCGTGATGTTTCCGATCTAAGTGAATGAGGTGGAGAATACACGTCAATGAGTTCTAGCAAATATCTGGGAACACATTTCGTCAGCGCGCAGAAGGTCATCAAGGTACATCAATAATTTGTATTGTAGACTGCATTGAAAGCTAATGCAGCTGCGATAAGACTGGGGAAATATGATCCCGTGTCGTTGTCCTCGACACAAGCCTGTCTGTGGTGTTCTAAACAGAAAAGAGTTTGCACAATCAAGTTTTGATGTAACGAGCAGGGTAAATCAACGAGCAGATTAACAAGAGTCTTACACGCTGTGGGTATGAAATGACAAATTCTACCAATATTGCTAATAAGAAAGTGGCATGCTATCACAGTAGATGACACATGATTCTCAAGAGTGAGATATGGATTGAAGAGCACAATGTTGGGGCTGGATGAAAGGTCAGAGCAACGGTTGTATGACGCCTTCCTATTGTTTAGAGAACAATAGATCCTTAACGAAGTTAGCGGCTTTCAGGTGTCAGATTTGTGACACAAGATGCAGCAAATATGCTCTCTCCAAAAGCGGTGTAATGGAATTTTTGCTGCAATATGATTTGGAAAGAAAATGATCAGCTCCGTTTTGTTCTGGTTCAGCTTCAACAAGTTTATCGCCTTCCATGAACAAATACCTGCTATACAAGTTTTTTGATTAGAAAACCCTGCCGGAATGAGAAAATATGGACCATTTTTCCGGTAAAATCATAGGTCGGAATGGAGGTAGTGATATGAATAAAAATCACAATATCTCCGTTGATATTTCATATATTTTCATTCGGTAAGGTTACACTACATCTGTGGAACCAGGGTTATTAAAATATATAAAACTCATTGAAATAAATTGATAAGGTATTTTCATAAATCTTGTCGAAATGGACCGAATTCAACAAAAAGCGTATCTAAAGTACGGCAAGGGATCTCAATAAAATGTAAATATCTCCTATTAGTACTTTAAATGCTTTCGTTTTGGTAAAGTTTCCACTCATGTATGGATCCAAAGTGTCAAGTAATTATAAAATGTGATATTTTGTGTGAATTTTTACAAGAATTCGTACCAGAATGAACAGAGGCATGTTTATTTTAACAAGAAATATAAGCAGCTTACTTCAATAAACTACGGTATTTCTTTTGTATTTGTTTATTCAAAAATGTTTTCCCTCATCTTTGATATTGTAACTTTCAGGTAAAATTGTACAAGTAATAAGAAATGGTCGATTACTCAGAATGAGCGGACTCAGTCGTTTCCTCGCTGAAATTATTAAATGGGAAAATGCAAATTTTCTATAAACTGAACGCGGCCAATAATGTTCCAAGTGGCGAATACATCGGTGTTATGAATGCGCGTGATGTGAACCAAATAAAGAACATTTCTAAACATGTGAGCGCTACTAAAAAACTGACTAAAGACGAAATTTATAATTTGGTGTTATTAGGTTATCATTTGGAGGGCTTCAAACACGAAATCAAAATTTTTCCTGATCTTGTTACTATTCTGGGTTTACCAGAAATGTTTGAGATTTTCAATCAGTTACTGGATGTTGATGATACTAGTAATTCTATATGTTTAGGGTACGATACCACATTTAATTTGGGTGATTTTTATATAACGCCTTTAATTTTCAGGCACATATTGTTCGAGAGCAAAACCAACAATCCCTTTAGCATTTCTAATCCACAAACGTAAGTATCAAAAATGTCACGAAAGGTTGATTACATTGCAGTTGAAAATTTTAGAAAACCAGCAACAAAATAATGGTTATGATTGTGGTTTATTCGCTATCGCCAACTAAGTAGAATTTTGTTTTAACGATGCGACATTTGAATTTAGAACCGAGTTTGTTGTAAATAAAATGCGGGAACATTTAATCAGTTGTTTAGAACATGGTCAATTTACTAAATTTCCACAAGAAACCATGAAGAATACTTCAACTTTAAAATACAAAACAATGAAAATTGGTTGTAATTGTTCTTGTAACTTTCCAGACTGGATTGATGAAATGATAGGCTGTGATTTTAAAGTAGGTAAAAAGCAATGCAATATATGGAAACATTGTAAATGTGCAAGGTTGCCTGATGATTGTAAAGACTGGATTTGTTCGGAGCATGATCGTGAATAAAAAAATGTTTCTGTTGATTTTGTGTTGTTTTTATATGGTAATTAGCTCAGTCCCTGTACACCTTGTTTTTCACACCTTTTGAGTTTTTAAGGTAGCTATTGATAGCTAGCCCCAAAAAAACCGCTCATTGAATTTTTTTCAATTTTATTTATTTTAATATTTTGACTTTATCCTAAAACATATCAAAAAATCAACAAAAGTAATCAGGTTAATTTTCGAGGAAAGCGAGATTGAAATCCCCTGTTTTGCAGCCCCAAAAGGCAAAAAATGCCAAAATTGAGCAAATTAACACAAAAGCCAATAAAAATTTTATTGACACCAGAAATATTGTTTGTCATATATAGTTATGTAAATTAAACACAAACAGATAAAAAATCAACATGGATTAGAAATTCAAAATGCATCTATTCTAAGGAAAACATTGGCATGATTCGACTTGGCAATTGGCCAAATTTACCCTAAATATGGCGTTTCTCAAATACTATCAGGCATACATTTTCTGACAACAACAAAATTCTGCTCATAAAATTTCTGATTTTATTTCATTTTTACAATAAGTCAAGTAGTATCTAAAATATTGAATAGAAACAAATATACCAAATGAGGTTTAATCTGAAACTATGTCAGATTTTGTAACCCTACCCCCTCCCTTCTAGAAATGAAGTTTAAGAGATACAGTCAGCAGAGATAAACTATTGACCTTAAATGATTAAGCATTCCCAAATTACCATATTGAGCATTCAAACTCACAATACTAGAAGTTTCTATGAGCCATTTAAGAATGATATATAGTGTGTGCTATTGCAGTTGACCTTTTCGCACTCACAATGATTGCCTAAATATTTAGTTATTTTTCATACAATTTCTTGTAATAACTGGACCAAATCTATTACCTATACATATTTTTTGATAGAAATTTATATCACTATACAGTATAATACACCAAATCTGTTTAAATAACCATTTCATATTTCAATAAATAATTAATATCAATGGAAAGAGACCCATGGACTGCCCATGGATCACTACATGTAAGTCCATCTGAGTCACCTTGCCCTCACAGATAGGTGTGTCTTTATAAGTTTAAGATTTCTAATTGTAGTTTCACATGGAACCAAAAACTCACTATTGGATAACTGAGAATGCATGTACATGTATATTGCATTAACTAACTGAAGTTTTCCCCAGGTGAAGGTCTATGTTCACTGTATGTATAAGGGGGTGGGGGTGGGGGGGGGGGGGGTGAATTAGTTCCATTATGAAACTTTTCTAAAAATTTGATATAATACATTAATGTATCTATGATGTATGTTTCAACTAAATTTTGAATTACAAGGAAAATTCAAACACATTGATTGAAGTTATAAAATTGATATTCTATCATGTGCACATTTTTTACTAATATATCTAAGAAAGAATAATCAACATTGAAATTTCCTTTACATCTATGCAATATTATTGTCTTTCAAAAGGCATGTACTTGTAATATACGAGTACATGTACTTGTTTTCCCTTAAATTCACAATTTAGGTTGTATAACATCCACTGCTCTGAGCTCATATAAGTGAATTAATGTTTTTCATCCAGTCCCAAATTTTGCAGTAGTTCTTTAATCTTCGGAACTTGATCAAACATTTTTAAATTTGTGGAGTTGTGGGGGTCCAGAGGATATGTCATCATCACTGTAAATGGAGTATCTGTTCAAAATATAGATAAATATATTTAGATATAGCAAAAAAGATGAATATCTGATATACTCAGAATTGTCTTTACAAATGTTTATCAAAAAAAATATAGTACCTCTCTTGCTGTTATACTTGTTGACTCGAAATCCACTTCAACCTGCAATGGTCCTATCTAACCTCCCTCGGTCTTCAGGCTGATGCCTAGAAAACAAAGATCATCATAACTGATATTTGCACAGTTAGGTCTATATTATACCATTGAGTAATTAGATTGCGTCAGACAATGTGAATTTTAAAACTGTGTCTCAACACATATTCAGTTAAAATTTAAATACTGATGTTTCAAAATTATAAATTGCAATGAGATGACATGTATATATGTTTTCATAAACTGCCATAGACTTATCATATCTGTTTTATTTACAAAATGTGGGTCAAGAGAAGGGCATACGTGTAGTATACATATCTTACTCATACATACAGTGCATACATTTGCCTATGAGAGGGCATATGCAGACTTGTGATTAATTTACATTATTTAAAAAGGTTTTGCCAACCTACATGTTTGTATGAAACACGAAACTTCAGGTTTGATATATTTCTTAGGTCACTGAAATTTCAAAGTAATAGTATATGTATACTATAGTCTAGGGAATTATAATTCAACACATGCCCCCCCCCCCCCTTTCCACTTTTTATCCGGTTCCCTCATACCCCTAGATAGTAGGTCTATACAGATATTTGTTTTTCATTACTTTTATACATGTAGTTCAAGGTATGTTCTTTTCGTAACGGTTATTTTCATAACGATATTATTATTTTCTTAATAAAAGAGTTGTGAGAGCCCATGTACGTTTACAAATGTGGTATACATTTACATGACATCCGTTCGTTTACAATCACATGCACAGGTGGGAGTTAAATTTTATGCACATATGGAATACATATATACATACAAAATAATACTTCTACTGTATGTCGTGTGTTTAAACTTACAGATGTTATTATAAATCGCGTTGTGAAATAGCAGAGGAAATGTGAGTTGAACTTTTGAATACAAATTTATGACATTTTTTTCACTCACCAAACGAAACTATGATTTCATTGTCCAAGTTGAATGCATCCACTGTAAATAAGCT